>NC_056732.1:1003663927-1003776427 GCF_019279795.1 Protopterus annectens
TGAGACAATATAGTAATTGCCTCATGTATAGTGACAACCACTTATTCCTAAAATAAACATATACAATATGTAAGAGATGTAATTGCACTATGAATTTGGAATCAATTCTCTCATATAACAACAAACCAGGTATCAAACAGGTTGTCAGCAGACACACATCACCTCTCACACAAAACAAGGTCACAACATATACACCCACATAAGTGGAGGTACTCAATAGAAGCCTACTAAAAGATCACAGACTTCCCAAGAGCATACCACTGGCACACAAAGCAAATAGAATCCACTACACATAACAACACACACACCAGTGTTTCAGCAAATAAGCTCTTAAGGCAAAACACCTCAAAACCAAATGTCCTGGTCATAGGCGACTCCATAGTGAGACATAGAGATGTCCCTCTCAGCAGGCTGGACAAGAGGAGATCACAGTCAGCTGCCTGTCAGGTCCCAGGATCCATCAAATCATGCATGCATTCAAGGCGGTCTTCAGTCTTCGGTTCACCCCACATCGATGATGCATTGGGCCACAAGTTGACTCCACTGTGTCCTTTCAGCCGCTGCTTCTTTAGCTTCCTCCCAAGTGATATTCAGCTGACAGCATTCTCTTGTTACTACTCCTTTACAGCTTTGTCGAGGTCTACCTGGTCTTCTCTTGTATCCAGCTAGTTCCCAGTTGAGGGGTTGTATAGGAATCCTGCTAGTGTCCATGCGGTTAACTAATGTTCTTCTTTCCATAATGATATTTTCAGGTTTTCATTGTTGTGTTCTTTCTCTTACACTCTCATGTTTTACTTTGTCCTTCCACGATATTCCTAAAATGCATCTTAACCATTTATGATGAGCAGCCTCAAGTTTTCTCATGGCTAATGCTATGATTGGCCATAGCTCAGTGCCATATAAGAGTGTAGACAGCACCAGTACTTTGTATAGCTTTACTTTTTTAATTTCTCCAAATCTTTTGGGTTTTTAATATCATGATGGGAATGGACCCCATTCCTAAGTCAAAGTACAATTAAAGTTCATGACATTAGTATTGTTTCAGTCTTTGATGTCAACCAGAACTGCTCTTCGCAGCACCCGCAATGTTCCCAGTAATGACTCCTTCTGCAATTCGTAAGGAGTTACATGTATTGGTAACATATCTAAATACGATTGTAAATTATTTTTTATAAGACCCATTGCTCCTACTACTACTGGGACGGTCTGGGTATCTTTCTTCCACATTGCTCTCAGTTCTGCCTGCAAATCTTGATATTTTAGGACTTTGTGTCTGTCTATATGCAAGACACTGTAGTCACTGGGTGTGGCAATTTCAATGATCAATGCTACTTTTGTCTTCTTTTCATGGACCACTGTATCCAGTTTTCTAGAATCTATCTTTCGAACTGTTGGTAATGGATGATCCCATGTGATGTAAACCATCATTTTCTCTGAAGCTTTGTGGCTGATGTTTCCAGTGTTTTTCAGCCACTTCAAGTACCATAATGTTTGCACAATCCCCACTGCAACAATCTTGCCACATTATTATGCCTTTCAGTATACAGTCCTTCTGCCAATAGTATGTCACAACCCGCAATGAGGTGTGTGACTGTTTCCAATTTGGTTTTACAAAACCTACATTTGTCTGCTTCTCCCATATGTTCAATGGACTTTGTAAACCAATGTGTACGCAGCCCACTATCCTGGGCTGCCAATATTAACCTTTCATCTCTTGGTTTGAAGTTTGTGGACAGTGCAATGTTTTTTGATTTCCACATTTTGGATAGTCTAGTGAATGCTGCACTTGCTTTTCCAAGTCAAACCAGAACTTCCTTCTCACAGTTACCTGTATGAGAGATGAAACTGCCCAGGTAGCAGAAGTTGTCTGTCATGTCTAATATTGATCCTGCAGCTGTTATGTCTTTGTTGTCATTCCATACTTCGCTGACCAACAATTTGTCAGGATACATTTTGAGGCCTCCTTTCCCACCCTGTTTCTCTACTGATGTGGTCATTGCCTGCATTCCACTCCATGTTGTATTAATAAGAGTTATGTCATCAACAAAGTCCAAGTCACGTAGCTTGTACTGTATGTGGACCTTTTTCCCCCCGGGCCTCCACTGAAAATGGGTCTCTGACTCAGTGGATTTTCCCAGTCAACAAATGTCAATAAATAAAATAAATAAATAATAAATTGTTGTCATCTATACATTCCATTCCCACTGAGTTTCCATGTAATGCTTTCCACATGACCTAATCAATAACTATTGCGAATAATAAGGGAGACAGTATACATCCCTGTCGTACACCAGTGACCACCACAAATCAGTCACTGTACTCATTATTCACCTGAACTGTGCACTTGCTGTCTTGATACACTTAAAGAGTGTAATGAATTTTCGAGGAATCCTGTATTCTGCCAAGAAGACATAGTGATAGTCTATGTATACAGTCAAAGTATTTTTTGAAGTCCACAAAACTGACAATGACTGGTTTCTTCCATGCTGTTGCTTTTTCTATAATCTGAGTGCAAATATCTGGTAAGTGCAGGATCGACCTGATCTAAATCAAGCCTGTTCCTGTCTGAGTCAGTCATCACCTGCTCCTTTCAGTCTATTCAATAATACATTGGTAAAAACTTTGCTTGAGACTGACAACAATGTGATTCCATGCCAATTTGTGCAGTCTCTCAGATCTCCCTTTCTTGGTAAAGGGATGATGATGTAATTTCTCCACTCATTGGTTACCTTTTCTTGAATCCATATGTTGTTCAAGAGACGTGAAATATTCCACTGAAGATGTAGCATGCTTTAGCATCTCTGATACTATCTGGTCTGTTCCAGTAGCTTATCCATTCTTTAGTTTGGCTATGGCTTCCTTTGCTTCACTCTCACTAAAGTCTGCCAAGTTCCCATCCAGAATCATTGTTGACACTTGTCCATGATTGCCAACGTCATGCAGATCATCTGGTGTGGGACAGTTTAACACAGATTCCAAATGTTCTTGCCATCTCTTTAATTGTTCCTCTTGGGTTTTTGCAGTTTTTCTATTTGCTAATGTAATAGGTGGCCTCTGTTTGTTCTGATCCATAAGGTCTTTGGCAACATGAAATAGTGCTCTAGAATTTCCATTCACTGCTGCTGTTTCTGCCTCTGTTGCCAGTTTCTCAACGCATAACTTTTTGTCATTTTTGCACATCTTTTTGACTATTTTATCTTTCTGTTCATAGTCTTCAATCAAAGTGTCTAATGACTGGCCAGTTTGGTATACCTGCTCTTATCTTCATTTGCAATCATGTCATGAATCAAGGGGACTGCCTGTTGAGGCTATGCCATCATGGTGAAGGTCAAGTGTCGAAAGAATAACCTAGGGTGCTACACGAGGTGGACAGGCTCAGCTGGAACCCAGAAGAAAAAATGGGTGGCCAACACAGGTGGTATTCAGTCCTGGAGAACAGGTTTTGCAGAGGGCTTGCAAGTCTCTCAGGTAAAAATGTATACTGCAACAGAAACCACAAGAAGACAAAACTTAATTCAATTCAGCAAAGCAGGAGAAAGCCCAATTGCAATGTCTTTGAGCCAGAGAACTTTCAACTTGATGAAAGGATCTGATAAAAGCCAAAAGGAAGTTAGGTCCTCGACAAGAGAAATCTTGACTGTTAAATCCATTACACGTATTGGCACTTGGAATGTTCACCTATAGCACAGGTAGACTGGCACAAATCATACATGAGATGAAGTGTTACAATCTATTGGTTGCTGGAATCAGTGAAATGCAATGGACTGGATCAGGCGAGATTATTTCAGTAGATGTCACCATTCTGTTTTCAGGTGGCGATAGGCATGAGAATGGAGTTGGCATATTGCTTAGCAAGGAGGCATCAAAAACTTTAGTCAGTTAAGAACCAATCAGTGACAGAATTATTTCAGTACGCTTACAGAGCCATTTTAATAAACTAACATTACTACAAGTTTATGCACCAACAGAAGCCACCACAGATGCTGAAAAGGAAGAATTTTATGAACAGTTACAAGATGTGATGACCTCAATTCCCAGTTATGATCTTAGAATTGTGATGCATGATTTCAATGCTCAAATCATAAGCAACAGAGAGGGATTTGAACATGTCATTGCCTCTGCTGCTTTAGGAAACAGAATGGATAATGGTTACAGATTCCTGCAGTTCTGTAGTGACAATCACCTTAAAGTTGGGGGCAGCATATTCAAACATAAAGACATTCATAAGGCCACATAGCATTCACCCAACAGATACACTGTGAATCAGATTGATCACATTTGCATACTTGTCAGTGGACGAGTATGCTTCAGGATGTCAGAGTACAATGGGGAGCTGATGTTGTATCTGATCACTACCTTGTGGTTGTGTCAATGAAAACAAAACTCAAGAACCAAAAGAAAAAGGCAGTATTTCATCCATTTAATACTGACATGCTGATGTCACCTGAAGTGCAAACCAGATACAACATCAAGGTCCAAATCTGATTCTCTGCCCTACAGAGTGTAGATGACAACATTGAACAGCAATGGGAACAGTTCAAGAGAATCATCAAAGAGAGTGCAGAAGAACTCAAGTCACTCAACAACAATTACTGCTATGACTCTATCACAGTACATGTTGAGGTGAATGACTTGAGCTGCACCTCTCTGGACTATATGAAGAGAGAAATGACTGAACTGTCAGATTATGTGTCCTAGGCAGGTATGTCCCTAGACCTAAGCAGCATTCTACCTTCACCCAGGATGATGCCACAATATAGACAAAAAATGATTGACTTCAACAATTGGCTTGGCTTCTGGTGTCGGTCCAGGGTGATCCACTGTCAGCTTGGGAAGACATGGTTGACAAAATACACTGCTTTGCCAAAGATGGACTTCACTTGTCTCCTCAAGGCTTTTGGATACTGGCAAAGATGCTTGCCTCTCCCATAGTGCCTTTTTTAGGCAATGTCAAAACAACAATATTTCCAATGTAAAAAAAAAATCAACTCAAGACAAACTCAAGGTTATTCTGCTTAATGCTAGGAGCCTAAACATGAAACTGTACTCCCTGGAAGCACTACTCACCTTGGAAGATGCTGATATCTGTGCAGTCACTGAGACATGGTCCAAGGCCACAGTCAGCACCCTGGATGTGCAAGGCTACAATGCCTTCCACACATTCAGACCCCAAAATGAGTTAAAAGAACCAAAGGTGGAGGTGTATCCATCTTCATTAAAGCCAAATACACCTCGACACTGGTTAAACAGTATCACTCTTTTGAGCTACTCCAGGTCCAACTAACTACAGGTAAGGCACTCTGTGAGGATGTGAGGTATTGCCAACTATGCTAGAAGAAGAAGGGCAGTGGACGTGTAACATATGCCAGTATAGCTAGCTGGAGTTTTTATATCAAACTGATTTGTGCAGAAGTTTGTGTTGAAAACTTAATTTGTAAAGCTGCTTGTGTTAAAAATGTGCCAACAGTGTGTCCTGCTGGACAGAAAAAGAAATACACTTGCATGTCAGACTGTATTATAACTATTGAAATTAATCTTGTAACAGAGGATACTGGTTGAGAAGAGGTTCATCTCAGTCTAGCTAACTTTGAAAAATAGTGTGAAATGAAATTACTTAATTTAGACAAAAGATTGTATCTTACAGTTCTGATTGCAGCCGGAGACAAAATGTCTGGGAAAACAAGTACTAGGAAGCCTTCTTTATTGCCTTTAGCAGTGAACTAATTGCTACTCTGGAAGGGTAGAAGTTTGAAATTGTTTTGTGACTTCAAAATTTGCAACAGATCGTAGCAAAGCTCTATGTGTGTGTATTATTGACACATATGTGTGAGATTCTGAGTCAATTGTTAGGAAAGGGGGTAGCATGAGAACCAGAATTCACATGACCAGATGTGTGTGATGCCATTCAGTAATCCAGGGTAAAAATGATGTTTTAATACTAGTTGAGACTGAAGTCTCAGAGCAGCCTGTTTTTGTAATCTGACAAAGAAGGATCTCTCACCCACTTTATCTTGCCTTGCTCTAGTAAGTGAACCAGTGAATAGTAATTCTTTAGATCAGTCAGGAAAATATAGTGAGATTAGTTAAGCACTGTTTTTCTGTATCTGTGTGAATCTATTCATCTGTGTTATTTTAATATATCCTGTGACTGAAACTCTGATATTTATTTTAAATATATACTCCTTATTTTCATGTGCTTGTATTATTTATTATTAAATATATTTAAACTTTTCATTGTGGCTGGTCCTTTAGAGAATATTTTAACCTTTGAGAGTACTTATATCTATTTGGTGACCATGTGGCCACTCCTGAAAGCCTTCTTGCATTGGTCAAACACTATCATTTGTATTAATATTAATTTCACTCAGTATAATTGGATACCCTTGTAAGAGTCTTAGAGTAGCTGACTTTGGAGTGTCTGGTGGTGGTGTAACTATCTTACAGTCTGGGCAGAGGGGAGGCATAGCTAGTAAATCTGTGCCACCCTTTTCTAGGTGTGTGTGTGTGTGTGTGTGTGTGTGTGTGTGTGTGTGTGTGTGTGTGTGTGTGTGTGTGTGTGTGTGTGTGTGTGTAATTCATATCTCAAAGAAGGTGTATGTCAGCTGCTTATAGCAGGGACACAAATCACTGGTTTCACAGAGAGAGTGCTGGAGGACTTGGCTTGGACACTCAGCTGAGGACTCAAATCTACAGCTGTGCCAGTGGGGAGTGTTATTAGGGACCTGGAAAGAGAAAGAGAAATCCTGACCCTGGACTGAGTGTGTTCCCTGTGTACTCTTAAGGGAAATTGTGCTTGATGCAGAGAGCTGCTGAATTTGGAAATACTGGGTGTATCCATTTTTGTTCCAAGTGAATGTCCCTCTCCAGTGTCAATGGTGAGGATTCAGACTGCTTGAATACTGGCCCAGAGAGGGGATGTCACATAGCCTACCACATCATTGCTAGCTACAGGTCCCTCACCATGAACCAAGAGAAGGCTACCGTCTACCTGGACTTACTAGAGTTACTCACTATACACCCAAATACTTTGGTCAGGGGTGATTTCAACTATGAACCAAACTGCTGAACAGACCAAGTACCTGCGAAATATCCAAAAGCCACAGGACCCGGAGCCAACTAAAATCACCAACAAACTTTAATGTTCTTTAAAAAGCAACAAATCCAACCAACAGCTTTCACCTAGCTTCTGCCAGGCTTTCTCAAGGACTGAATACAAATACATTAATTCATTCCTTATTTAAATACATTATTTTAACATCAGCTGGTCAACAATTAATTAATTACATAGTAATACTCAAGCAATCTAGCACTTAATTAAAAGACTAATAGATCCCTAACTCTACACCTTCCTTCTACCATTTATACATTTTTATTCCCCTGTTCAATTTTAATGGGGTTGAACAGCTGATGTTAAAATAATGTATTTAAATAAGGAATGAATTAATGTATTTGTATTCAGTCCTTGAGAAAGCCTGGCAGAAGCTAGGTGAAAGCGCTTGGTTGGATTTGTTGCTTTTTAAAGAACATTAAAGTTTGTTGGTGATTTTAGTTGGCTCCGGGTCTTGTGGCTTTTGGATATTTCGCAGTGATTTCAACTATCCTTCTATTGAATGGGCAACATACATGAGCACAAACATGCTTGCCCTGAGGTTCCTAGACTTTGTCACTACAAATGCCCTGGAACAGCTAGTCTGTACCACCACAAGGGGCTCAAATGTCCTCTACTTAGTATTCACCAACATGGGGGATTACTGCACTAACCCCTGTGCATTCCCCTCCCTGGTAAGGTCAGACCATAAATCTGTCTCGTTTGAAGTAATGATCAGACCTGACACCCACACAGGAGCAAAAAAAACTGAAAAAGTTCTCCAAAGCAAACTACAGCCTACGAGGTAATGATATAAAAATGTTCAAACCTTTGCTAACACAGCCAGCAATGACTCCTATGCAGAGCAGTACACAAATTCCCTGTATAACTACCTAAACAACTTTATAGATTCAGTTCTATCTGACCAGGTCAAAACCAGGACCTCCCAAAAAACAGACCACCTTGGTGGACCTCAAGTATAAATAGGTTATATAACAAACAGAAGAAACTGATGTCTAAGAAGAAGAGGGAAGTTATTCAGCAGAAGAATACCCTCCAGGCCTTTAACAAGCAAATCAAATATCTTGTAAAGTCCTCTAAAGTTACTTATGAAGCTAAATTAGCATCCCTAGCTAAGGCTAACCTAAGGCATTCTTTAGCTACATCCAAATTTTAAAAGGGAACACCCAGCTATGTGCTGAACTTATAGTGGATGGTATCTCTCGTACTCCATCCATTCATCCTCATCCTAAGCCTGATAATCAAACGTATGAATCTATGTGTGAATACATACCTATATATTGTAGCCAGTATAATAGACTGGACACAGCGCCTTCCATCACACATTACAGAAGATTTTTAGTAGAGGTGTTGCACCTCCTTTTAGGTGTGCAGTAGTATTCTTACCCTACATGGGCAGGGTAGCACAGAAAACTACAACACTGGACTAAGAAGCTGCTTACAAGAAAAACACAAAACACTCTTTTTCTTTCTTTTCTTCTTTAAGTGAGGGTACTACTTGCTGTGTGACACTGTTTCTATTTATATGTTGCAGTTTGCTACTTAAAATTAGTTATATTATTCTTCTATTTAAATGTTTATTACATTGCATAGAGTTTCAGATGTGTACAAATTTATGGTAAACATGCCATGTCTTTTGATATACCTTAAAGAGAACTTAAAAGTCTTCTTGTTAAGAGAAATATAGGGATTTGCTTCCTTCAGAAAGCAGGATAACATTGTTTCCATAACAATGCATAATGAAAACCAGCAGTATGTGCTACATGATTCTCCAGCTTGCAAAAACAAGAGGCAGCTGCAATTCATCTGCTTTAGCAGGCGTTAAGGCAGACATCGTCAATCACCTTCAAAGAAAGAACAGTGCTGCAAAGTACTTCACATGGGTTCAATAAAAGGATTCTGTCATGGACAGACATTAAAGTTCACAGGAGAAAATAAAATTTCACTAGTAGTTTAATTTGCTCTGAATTTAAAAAGCATCTGGCTGGAAACTTATAGCACTCATGTTCAAAACATCTTCTTTCTGTGTACGTGTGTGTGTGTGTGTGTGTGTGTGTGTGTGTGTGTGTGTGTGTGTGTGTGTGTGTTGTTTATGTGCGCGCGCTCGTTTGTGTGCATGCATGCATATGTGAGTGCGTGCATGGGGGCAAATGTGCATGTAAGCGCTCGCGCGCGTGTGTGTGTGTGTGTGTGTGTGTGTGTGTGTGCACGCGTGCCTATGCCTGTGTGTATGCATGTAGATATATATTATGAGTGTGTATGTGTGTGTACATGTGTTGTGTGTAAAAGATACTTTAGTCACTCTGTGAAAGATTGACATTATGCACTAAGAATAATCTATACAAATCCACTGTAATCAGTATACCACACACACATGCCAACATACCTCTAACCCTGTATCAGTCATTAACCCATGCAATCCATATGCTCATTTATAGCTTCCTTACACCTTTCCAACACATCTTCTTATCTTCATATGCTTACTTACCATCAAGCATATCTGCAACTTTCACCTTAATTCACTCACTTCATATATCCATCAGTCCCTTTGTTTTCCTGCCCAGTGCTAATATTCACTCATCTTTACTTGCAATGATATGACCACTTATATACAGTAACATCTCCTGTTCTAATTCCAAGAACTGTAATTGCAAGTCCTGGAATTATAAAAATAAAACAGTGAAATTACAGGACAGCAGAAAAATATCAAAATTTAACACTTTAGCAACTTACATGCAATGACATCAAGACTGCCATACCTTGAAGAAAAGGTAATATTCTGAAACATAATAGCTCCCCATTTTTACGCATACATTTTCACTGCTTTTGGACTTGCACTTAACATTTTAGACACGTTACCCACTTTCATATCTAACTGCTTAGTGCACACTGCAGTGTTTAGGATAAACCTTTTTTTTTCATCTTACCTTTAAGCATCTATTGCAAGACCACCAGTTATTGGAGAGTCCACATTCTGCCTCTCAGTAGTCATCTTGGGATTGGTGCTTCTGTTCTATCCTGGTGAGAGAAACAGTGCAGTTACATTATTTCCTGTAGACTGCCGATCACCAGAAAGCCTAATAACTGTTTTATAGGTGACAGCTTGGACTTTTTGCTTATATTCTGATCCTGGTGAGAGTAGGAGCAGAGTGCATTGATTCCTGACTCTTTCTGGTTGGAGAGTGAGTGTCTATGCTTAACGTACATGATTGGTCTGGTTGCTGTTCGAGGCATCTACCAGAAAAAGTCTACAAGCCTGCAGATCCTTGCATCATCTGGTACAAGACTGTGGATCACCAAACAGGCTGTGCCCTGCTTCTCTTCTTGGAATTGGTGCTAACATTTTACTTCTGGTGAGAGAAGAAGCAAAAGAGCATTGTATCCCAACAGAGTGAAGCTGTGCTGAGACCAGCATTAGTAGTAGCCATGCAGTAGCCATTCATGTGACTCCCCTCTTTTCATCATTCTTGACAAGCTAATTCTTTATTTTCAGTAAGTACTTCTTGACTTCTTTCTAACTTCAGAATATCTGCCTAAATACATCATCTTTAAATTTTTAGGGTCTACGTATTAGTTTCCCCTCAAATGTTTGGCAGTGTCCTGTACAGACTCAGACACATTGAGTGACATTTTTCTTTCTCCAATATCTAGTTGCACACAAGACAACTAGTTTGCAGTGACAAACACTGTCCACATAGTTGCAAACCGGATACTCCTGACAGTGATTGATATTCTCACTCCACCATTCAAATCAATAAAAAAGGGTCTGTTGCTATGGATAGAAATTTTCCTACTGTCTGTGTTACCAGCTTGGTGGATATGGGCATCCTGAGACAATGTAGAAATTGCCTCGTGTTTACTGACAACCAGTTAATTCTCAAACAAACTGATATGGTATGTGAGAGATGTATTTGCGCAATGTCACTGAAGGCAAAGCTCTCACATAAAAGTACTTCTAATGTCAATAAGGTTGTCAGTAGTACACATGCTGCACCCAACACGCACAATTCAAAGCAGACATATAGACCCACATATACTGAGGCAATTACATGTAACCTTCCCAAACCACAAGGACCTCCTAGAGAAAGTACACATAAGAAATACCCTCAGCAGCCTAAAATGTACTCTTTCAAAACAACACCAACATCAACACATAGAGCTACATCTTGTGGAGCCTATACCTCTAGCCCATAAGGCAAGTCACAAGAAATTCCAACACTCTAGTCACTGCATTGTGAGACAAATTGATGTCCCTCTCACCAGGCTGAGTAAGGAGAAAGTTACGGTCATTTGCTTATCAGAGGCTAATATCCGCCACATTATGCATGTGCTAATATGTGTTTCGGGCTGGTATGAGCCTAGCATTGAGCAGCATTTTACCTTCTCCAGGGATGATGCCACAATACGAACAAATGAAGATTGACTTTAATAATTGGGTATGTTTCTGGTGTCATTCTAATGGGGTGCAGTATTTGTCAGCATGGAAGGAGATAGTCAACAGACCACACTGCTTAGCCAGGGATGATCTGCAGCTCTCCCCTCTAGGCTTTCAAATATTAGCTAAAACATTGTCTTCCTCCATAGTGCCTTTTTTAGGTAATGCCAAACATCCAACAAAAAGTACTTCCAACATAGCAAATCAAAACCAAGAAAATCTAAAGGTATTACTGCTCAATGCTAGGAGCCTAAACAAATAACTCCACTCATTGGAATCTCTCTTTACTTTAGAGAATGCTGATGTTGGTGTGGTCTCAGGCACATGGTTTAAAGCCATGGACAGCACACCAACAGTGCAGGGTTATAATGTCTTCCACACATTTAGACCAGCTACTTCACAGACAGGGACTAAAGGTGGAGGTGTCTCTATTTACATCAAAAATAAATATACTTCAAGGCTTGTCAAACAGGACAATGCACTTGAACTGCTCCATGTTCAAATCACCATAGGTAAAATCCAATACCACTTCCTTGCAAGCTATAGGCCCCCTGTATGACCCAGGATACCCATACCATGCATTTTAACTTATTAGAAACACTAACCATCCAACCCAATACCATATTTATGGGTGAATTTAATTACCCCACTATTAACTGGGAATCCTATATAACATCAAATGTATATGCACAGAGATTCCTGGATTTTGTAAACACAAACTCCCTGGACCCAATAGTCAATACACCAACTAGGGGTGCAACTATACTGGATCTGGTCCTCACTAATATGGGAGAGTGCTGCATACCCCCTACTGTAATACCTTCCCTGGTAAGGTTAGACCACAAAATGGTCTCCTTTAAAGTAAAAATAAAACCTGGACCCCCAGCTAAACCAGTAATATTCAGGAACTATTCTAAGGAATATTCGGGAACTATTCTAAGGGTAACCTCCTGCTATTAAGTGAGAACCTGACAAAATTTCAAGCCCCTATAAACCCTGCGAACCCTTCTGCCTATGCAGAACTGTTCACAGAAACCCTGTATAAGCATGTTAATAGCTGTATAGAGGCAGTTGTACCCATCAGGAAGAAGTACAGAACTAACTCAAAAAACAAGCCACCCTGGTGGAATCACAAAATCAATTAGATGTATAACAACAGGAAGAAAATCATGGCAAAAATTAGGAGGTGCAGCACCCAGCAGGATAAATGCACTCTCATTAAACTAAGCAAACAACTCAGAGGGCAAATAAAGTCTACTAAAGCCAAATTTGAGGTAGGTTTGGCCTCCCAGGCCAAGGACAACCCAAAAACATTCTTTAGTAATGTCCGCAACCTCAAAGGCAATACACAATTGTGTGCAGAGATCACTGTAATTGGAGCCACCTGTACTGAGACAGAAGATTTAGCAAACCTCCTGGCTGATAAATTCAGCTCAAACCTTACCCCTCTCTTCCCCTCAACCTTCCCTGAGGAAATATCATCAAATATAACTCCCCCTATTATCACTAGTGAACAGGTCCTTAATGCTCTCTCTAAGACCAAGAACACAGCATCAATGGGCCCAGTCAGTATCCCAGGATGCCTTCTAAATAGCATGAAACGTGACCTATCAGGGCCTCTGGGATTACTATTTAACTGTAGCCTCCAAACAGGCTTCATGCCTCATGAATGGAGAAAGGTGACAGTCATCCCTCTGCACAAAGGTGGGCCATCTACAGACCCTGGAAACTACAGACCCATAAGTCTCACTAGTCTTATATATAAAGGCATGGAAATAATTATTATGGAGATGATTAATAGAGGTATAGTAAACGTCCAGACACTGGACCCAACCCAGTTTGGCTTCGTAAAGGGCAGATCATGCCTACTCAACCTGGCGGACTTCTTTGAGAAGGTCACCAAAGCAATGGATGAGGGCAAAATCATTCACACTGCCTACCTTGACCTGGCCAAGGCATTTGACACGGGTCTATATTAAAACACTGAAGTTTTACAACATCGAATGTTCTAATATCAACCCTAAAACAGCAAACGCTGAAAATAGCGAAGCTGCAGAACACCAAATTTTTTCCTAGGGAAAGAATTTGGTTGGCCGTTTCTGTGGCTTTGCTATTTTCAGCACTGTGGTGGAAAGTTACGAGTCAGGTTTAGGTAAGTGTGCGATTGTGTGAGCATTATGGTTAGGGCGCAGGTGAGGTGAGTGTGCAATAGTGACAGACTTTAGGGTTAGGGCGGAGTAGGTGAGTTAGGGTTAGGGCACGGGTCAGGTGAGTGTGCAGTAGTTGGGGTTAGGGTTTGGGTTAAGGTAAGTGGATAGATAGTAGTGTATGTACAGTTTAGTGTAGGGTTAGATGTAGGATTTTAAGTGTATGTGTGTGGATTGCTGTTTTTTTAGTGTGCTTGTGTTGTGTGTGTGTTTCTCAGAACAGCAAAAGTTTTCCCAGGGTAAAAAAATTCTCTGTTCCAGGTGTTCAAGATTTTAAGCTTTCGCTTAAAAGGGGTTGATGAATTAGCGTTCACTTTTGTAAGCTTTTGCTAATTCAACATAAACCCATTTGACAAAATACCCTACACAGGCATTGTTGGCAAACTCAAGGCATTAGTACAAACCCGTATGTCACCTGGTGGATAGCCACCTGGCTCACAGACAGGACCCAGGAAGTTAGAATTGGGGAGTCCACCTCTACAAAGAAGCCAGTCACAAGTGGAGTCCCTCAGGAATCAGTCCTTGGACTGCTCCATTTTGGCATTTACTTCTCAGAAGTCAAGACCAATGTCAATGGTCTCTGGCTGACTAAATTTGCAGACAATTACAAATTAGGAGCTGTCATTGAATCTCACACTGACACAAACATTCTCCAGGAGGGGCTGATACAGACAAACAACTGGTATCAGAGTCATGGACTAAAATTAAATGCCAAGAAATGCATAATAATATCCTTTGGGAAATCATTCATCCCTGGTAACTATCATATTGACAACCCGCCCCTTAGAGTTGACCCAGTAGTCAGGGACTTAGGGACCACACATAGATAGTAATCTAGCCTTTGATCATCATGTGACTACAGTGGTGAGGAAATCATTTTATGTTGCGCAACTTATAAACAAAGGTATGACATCTAAGTCCAAGGAAGTCATTGTTCCACTGTATTCAGCATTCATATAATTGAGTACAATGCCCCCTTTGGTATGTACCGAACTAGGCATATCCAACAACTGGAACGTCCACAGAGGTTCCTCACTAAAAGATTACAGGGTGTAAGTAATATGTCCTATGTAGACTGCCTCAAGGCCCTATCCCTTATTCTGTCTCCTACAGGCTTTTGAGGGGAGATCTATACCTGGCATACAGAGCATTGTCAGACCCCACTCTGATGGACCTCCTGCATATCCACAAAACAAACAGTACCAGAATTACCCATTCTAAAGACTTAAACCTTGCCTGTGATATAAATAGGACCTGCTGGAGAGATAGGTATGTATCCCAGAGACTACCCTGTCTATGGAACAAGCTCCCCATCCATGTGAAGCAGATTTCCTCCCTAATCCAATTCAAGTTCACCTTGGACAATTGGATGGGAAACCGGAAATTCATACCTGGTATGGCACCTATCTCTGATGCAAACTGGTAACTTGTAAATGGTTCACCTCCCAGGCCCATGCTTACACTTATCAAGGGTATCAGAACTTGTCAGAGATTTGGGATGCATGGCTAGGCTTAAAAAGCCCTTGTGGTTGTTAGCCTAGTAAACACATATGAACCTATGAACAAGTCTTTAAAGCCATTACCTTCAGTAGCACTTGTACATATCCCTTGATCCTCATGCATCTTAATTTCAGATATGTCCAGCAGCATCAAGATGCAGCCACTAATTCATTTACTCATTTAACTGTAGACATTCCCACACACACTCACACGTACTCACACACACACACACACACACACACACACACACACACACACACACACACACACACACACACACACACACACACACACACACACACACACACACACACACACACACACACACACACACACACTCACACACTCACACACACACAAACTCACACACTCCTGCACACATGCATACTCATGTAAGCATGAATATGGATATTTCCACTCAGTTGTATGCACACACTTACAGATGTACCACCATGCAATGTCCATCGAGCATTATACATACTCAAAAACCTCTCAATGTATATTTGATGTCCTGCATATATATTGAGTGGTTAGTGACCCACAGAATATAACACCCGAGTAATAGCTAAAAATCTTTGGTTTCTATGCCTATACATTAACTTTTAAATGAGCAGGCACACATACACATGTGCGCGAGTAGGGCTTGAGCCCTAACATACATTACTTAACCATTGCCTGGCAAGTTAACTATTGAAGAAGTTAAGCATTCTTAAATTTCTACTTACGATAAATCCACCGACATCATCACATCCTTGGTGTTCTAGACATTCATCAGAGTGAGCTATCACTTCACGTTGTCAGAAGCATTCTTTATGTACTGCATCACTGTATCGCTGCTCTCTAGGCAACAATGACTAGGGCTGTGTTTAGAAATGAATAGTTTAATTTACTGATTTATGGATAATTTCACATATGGAGAGAGACGTCCTTGACAGTGAATAGATGTGGCCTATTTCTGGTAAATAACATAACTGCGACTTCTTGCCCTTCATTGTTCTTTTAGTTTCCAGTCCTCTATTTTTGTGATTGTATGTTTCTTGATAGAACAGTTATTTCCTGCTTTAATTTTTCCATTTTGTGAGATAAAATGAATGTAGGTGTGGCTGGGTCATAAAAACTCCTGCTATGTTCTGCCTATTCTGTTTTGAATAGTATGCTGAATTGCTCCATATGCTTTTCAGGCCAGTTTGTGGTTCCTGTGGAATGACAGAAAATTGATTCTTAGACACATCTTGTATAGACAGAGCATTAACACATTTCATTCATGGTTTTGTCAAGAAAGAGCTAATGGCTTATAGTGTAATTCTGTATACTGCATGTTAATGATTAGTTTATGTGCAGTAATAGTTACACATATGTTGTTGACAAGTATCCATTTAGTTGACTGACATCTCTATTTACACTTTTTCATCAGATGTATTGCTCCACTCACTTGTATTCATATTGACTGAATGTTGCCTATGTCTTTTTTTTATTTTTGGACTTGTTGCTGTAAATAAGTTGTAATGATTGCACTTCTTGCTGTAAATCTAGCCCCCCCCCATATCCCACTATAAATGGGCATTGCCCAGTAGGGCTAACTAAGTCTACATTGAATAAAACATTCAGTGCAATGCTCTCCCATTCCCACAGAGATAATACAGTACAGTACACTACAAAAGCATCCTTCCAGCTAAAAACTACTGCTCTATAGCTAAGCTTGCTTGCTGTTCCCTTGATAATTTTTGCTGAATTCTCTACCGCAACTCTTCTCTGGTTCTCACCTATTTCCTGCCAGGACCCTTTTTCTTATGTTTCATATCATATGAAAGAGTCACTTAACATATACTTTTCTAATACTTGGGACTGCATATGTAATAGGCAGAGTGTTAACAGAGATCCAGTAAGAAAGCTGCTGAAACAAATATGACTTTTTTATTTTTATGTTTGAATTGAGCAATTAAAAAAGGCTGTCATGTGGTATGATTATCAACTGAAAAACTCTAACATTTCTAAAGGGTGATACTATTTAAAATGTAGAGCATTTGCTTAATATAAAAACATCTAACTTGACAGATGGAGGCATGTTAAATGTAATGTGCTCTCCCCTAATTGCTCTATGGTTCAGTCCTTGGAACTTTCATTTTTAACATTTACTTCTCAGACTTCAAAGCAAATTGCAAGGGTTTATGCCTTACCAAGTTTGCAGACAGCTATAAACTTGATGCCATTATAAATTCCTCAGAGGACACCAAAGTCCTCCAAGAGGGCCTTTCCCAAATAAATAGCTAGAGCCAAAACCATGGGACTATCACATTGACAAATGCACCACTAAATGTTGATATCATAGTCAGTTATCTGGAGGACCTCTGTCAACAATGAACTATCCTTTGATCACCACATACCCACTACAGCAAGAAAGTCTTTTTGTCATCATACAGCTTATATCAAAAAGAAAGGTGGTCAGGTCAAGGGATGTAATTATTCCACTGTACTTGGTTTTCATCAGGCCAGCCATTGAATATAATGACCCATTCAGTGTGTATCTGTCAAAATCAAATGCTTGACACAAATGGAACGGCTACAATGCTTTCTCTCTAAAAAAAAAAACAAAAACAAGGGCCTAAATCGTAACAACAATGTAGACCATCTCAAAGCCTTGTATGTCTTCTCAGTATCATACAGCTTACAAAGAAGCAACCTCTGCCTTCCACATTCATTTTTTTATGAGTCTAACAACCACTGGGGCCTTTATAAGCCTAGCCATGTGACCCAAATGGGTCCCATGAGCTATTATATCCTAGATATTATTACAAGGAGTCGATGTTAGTTAGGGCATGATTTACAGACTGCCTCTGTCCATCAGTGACATAGGCGCCAAACTGGGTGAATTTATGATTATCCACTGGTCTAAGTTATGTTTGAATAGGGTTAGGAAAGGACTCTGCCTTACATGGATAGGGAGCCTATACCATAGAATGGAGATACATATCTGTCCCTCCAGCATGTCCTATTTATATCAAAAACAAAGTTTAGGTTGTTATATCTAGTAGTTCAGATGATGTTCATTTTGCAGATATGCAAAAGATCCATCAGAGGAGGATATGAGGATGGCTTGTATGCTAAGAAAAGATCATCTCTCAGTGGTCTATAGAAAACAGAGCATAGTGATAGGGCTTTGGGATGATCTGCAATTGTGTTTATGCCCTGTATTCTTTTTGTGAGGAGCCTTTGTAGATGCTCCAGTTGTTATAGGTTAATTGGTGTGTATAGTAGGCTAACGACCACTACAGCCCTTATAAGCCTAAGCTACAACCCAAATGTGACTCACAGATTTGATTTATATAAGAGATGATTTACTGACTGCCTCTGTCTATCAGAGACATAGGGGCCAGACCAAAGGTGAATTTCCAATTATCCATCCATTGCACTTAAATGGGGTTAGGGAGGAACTCTGCTTCATATGGATGTGGAGCCTGTTCCAGAGAATGGGAATTCTATGAAGAACATATCTGCTTCTCCAACATGTCCTATTTATGCAGCAAGCAAAATGTAAGTCTTTTGGTCTAGTAGTTCTGATGCTGCTTGTTTTGTGCACGTGCAAAAGGATCATCAAAACAGGGTCCTTGTACACCAGCCAGGCAAAGATCACCTCTCAGAAGTCTGTATGATACTGAATAAAGAGACTGCGTTTTGAGGTGGTCAGTGGAGGACATTGTCTTTACTCCCTCTATTCTTTTTGTAAGGAACCTTTGTGGATTTTCCATTTTGCTGCATGTGTCTGATCAGGTGCATAACAAAGGAGGCATTAACTCAATGATGGCTCTAATGGGGACCAGATGCAGTGGCGTGAAAGCGTCCCTGGACTTATATAGCATGCTCTTACTTATAAGTTAATTTCCTTATTACCTCGGACACATGTTGGTTGAAGGCCAGTTTACTGCCTACATATGTTCCCCAATCCCTCACTACTGAGTCAACTCTTAAGGGTGTTTTACTGAGATTCCAGAAAGGTAGTATTATGCATTTCTTGACACTGAGTTTTAACATGTAGCTTTGCCACTGATCATTTGTCTGTGTTAGACCTTCTTGTAAGATGTTAGTGTCTTGGGGGGATTCTGTGACTGTTCCTAGTTTGCAATCATCTACATATTTAGTCAGCCAGAGGCCCTTGACATTGGCTTTGACTTCAGAGATACAGATACCTAAGAGGATCAGGCCCAGCATGGAGCCCTGAGGGACTCCACTGGTGACTAGCTTCTTCAGTCCTAACTTCCTGGGTCCTATTTCTGAGCTAGCTGCCTGTTAAGTGTGTTACATAAGTGTTATGCCTAATTCAGAAGAATGAAAAAATAAAAAACAAACTAACTATAAAAAAGCAAAACCGGAGGACTGCTGTGAGCAAAAAAAAACACAAATTAAATGAAGCACTTTTCATCTGCCTCTATGGACAGGCTTCTTCGGATAAAATGAAATGGTAAAACACTTCCTTTATAAAATCTACTAAGTCACATGAATTGAAAGAACCAATAATCCAGGTCAAAGGAGAGTGTTTACAAGTGTGAAGCAACCAGTACTACATTCCTCTGCTATTTAAAGTTACAGTGCATGAATGTAACACTAACATAAAATAAAATACCAGGGTCTGTTCATAGGTTCATAGGTTGGTACTAGGCTATCGGCCCTAGGGCCAATACAAGCCTAACCAAACAATTCCTCAGATATTTCTTCCCACGATATTTACTTCCCTGGACCCCTGTCTACCAGGGTGACTGACATGATCCCCAGGGTGAATTTCCTATCTCCCATCCAATCGTCAAGGTTCCTTTTGAAGAGGGCCAAGGAGACTCTTTGCTTGACATGTATGGGCAGTCTATTCCAGAGTATAGAGAGTCTCTGGGTCAGGAACCTGTCCCTCCAGCATGTTTTGTTCATTGTGATGACAAGGTTTAGATCCCTGGAGCATGTGGCTCTGAGGGATTGGGATTTCTTTAAGTGGAGCATGTCCAACAGCTCAGGGTTTGACACGGCCTTGTATGTTACGATATGCCAGAGTACAGCTGGAGTTTTTTTAGACGGTCAGCATAGGGCATCTGCTTTAGGCCTGTGATTCTTTTAGTGAGGGATTTCTGCGGCCTTTCCAGCTGTTGCAGATGTCTTGTGAGGTGCATACCAAATGGGGTGTTGTACTCTATAATGGGTCTAATGAGGGATGAGTACAGTAGGACAATGACCTCCTTTTTTCTGGATGAAAAGCCCTTAATGATGAGGTGTGCCACATAGAAGGATTTCCTGACTGTTGTGGCGATGTGGTTATCGAAGGTGAGACCACTGTCCACCTGTGTCCCTTAGTATCTCATCACACTTTCGGTGTTTAGTGTACTGCCACCTATATGATATTTCATGGGTACATGTTTTTTCCCAAAGGGGATAACTATACATTTCTTGGCATTAAGCTTGAGCCCATGGCTCTGGCAACAAGCATCTGTTTCTGTAAGGCCCTTTAGTAGAATATCCACATCATTTGGGGATTCAGTAATGGCTCCCAGTTTGCAGTCACCTGCGAACTTTTTTAGCCAGAGTCCCTTAGTGTTGGCCTGTACTTCAGCGAAGTAGATGCCAAACAAGAGCGGTCCCGGGACTGAACCCTGAGGTACTCCACTTGTCACTTGTCTGAAGCTGGATTTGGAGTCGGCTACTTTTACAGTCTGGGTTCTGTCAGTAGGCAAAGTTGGCAACCCATCAAGTGACATAGGGATTTATGCCCAGCTTAGTAAGTTTATCTATGATTCCAGAGTGGGGCATGGTGTTGAAGGCCTTAGAGAGGTCCAGATAGGCTGTGTGGACCGCCTTACCATTGTCCACAGCTCTAGAGACTGATTCAAAGAAGTCAATCAGGTTCAGGAGACAAGATTGGCCCTTCACAAGCCTAAACTGGGTGGGATCCAGTGTTTGAAGGTTGCCAATGTCTTTGTTTATAAGTTCCATGATAATGCATTCCATGCCCTTGCAGATCAGGCTCATCAGACTGATGGGATGGTAGTTCCCGGGATCCAAGGTGGATCCCCCCTTGTGGAGCAGGATAACTGTAGCTGTGCGCCACTCAGTGGGCATGAAGCCTGAGGTGAGGCTATGATTAAACATGACACTTAGGTGATGCACCAGTTCATTTTGTAGTTCATGTAGTACACATGTAGCCTGGGATGTCATCTGGTCCCACGGATGCTGTATTCTTAGCTTTGGAGAGTACAGTTTCTACCTGTGTGGCTGTGATTACCAGTATTTGGCAATATTTTGGTATCGAGATGGGCCCTTTAGGGGGTGAGAGGGGGGTGAAGTTGGCACTAAATCGATTTGCCAGGATATTGGCAATATCCTTGGGATCAGTATATTTAATGCCATTCTGTTGTAGCTCAGAACAGATCTGAGCATTGCCATTTAGATTCTTGACAAAACTATAGAATGCCTTGTCGTTGTCTTGGAATCTTTGGCAATTTTATTTTCGTAACTACCTTTGGAGGATTTTATGAGGGATCTCAGCTTCTTACTGAGGCTGGTAAGGGAGTCTTTTCCATCCTGGGATTTTCCTCTTTTCTGCAACAGTTTCTTCCTTCTGTTGTATAGTTTGCTTATGACAGGGGACCACCAGATTGGCTTCCTTTTTTTGGAGGAGAGCATCTTGGTTGTATTTGGGATGGCACAATTCATGCATGAGTGGATGTGCTCGTATAGTGCCTTAGTGTAGGATTCAGCAGTCAAACTTTCAGCTCTGTCTGTATGGGTGGCATGAAGTTTGTCACATCTGACTTAAGCAGCATGAAGTTGACTTTGGAGAAGTTTTTTACGGAGGTTTCCTTACTGGGGGGTGGGGGTGGGATGTGTGTCAGGGGTGATTTGCTTATGGTCAGACCTGACCAATGAGGGGCTGACCACTGGTGTGGAGCATCTATCTTAATTAATCTGTCAGCATCTATGTTAATAAAAAATAAAGAGTAAACAAGTTAACATAAAAATTATATAAATGCATACCAAAAATTCCATACATAAAAGTATTTCAAATATGTTCATAAAATTCATGTTACCTACATAAATTCTTTAATTTTAATAAACAAGTAATGGCACGCATCATTAATGCCTAGGAAGCTATAGGCATTCAATGACAGTCACCAGTATAATTCTAGTTCTTCTAATTTCAAAGATAATGGTCCTCCTCTAGCATCCACTGGAGTCTGATCTATAACAGTAAACTTAAAAGTGTGACAAGGAAATGCTATAGTGTGTTTGGCTAAGGCGTTCTCAATTTTTTGATGGTCAATTGCATAAAGGTTTTCATATATATGATTTCGGAGTCTACGCTCCGTCTTTCCTATATAGAACGCTGCACATGTTACACACTAAGCTAGGTAAACTATTAGTTTCAAGTTACAATTGAATTTTTTCTTTAAAAAGTAATGTTTGTTCCTTACTTCAAATTTGTTGCCTGTGTTAATGTGCTTGCAGTATTTACACGTTACATTTGGACATCCCTGGGAAATTGTTTATTCTGTCCTTTTTAGTCTCTAATAAATTTTTCAAATTACTACCTCTCCTATATGTTATTTTTGGTTTGATACTCACTTTGTCCATAACAGATATGTCAGAATGTAAAAGGTTCCAATTCTTGTGTAAAATGCTTGAGACCATAATGCTGCTAATATTAAAAAGTGGTAATAAATGTAGTATTGTAGTCCTTAACATCTTTATTGTCTAATGAAGTTAATTGGAAGTCTGCCCTAGTTGGTGAATTTTTGACTGTGTTGTCACCAAATTCATTATATATGTGTTTTGCAGCTAATAAAGGAACATAGAAGCATACAGATCTCTTGTGTTTGATTTCTTCAACTAGGGACTGTATTAACTCTCTAGGGTAGTCCCTTTGAAGAAATAAACTGAATTAGGAATCAGTCCAGTTGGATACTGGTAAGACCTTAGCCCTTTCGGGACTATTTGTAAATGCAGGCATTCTTGGAAGTCAGAAACTTCCAATTGTAACATCTTAAGTTTCAAAAGCTTCTGATCTAAAAGTTTCAGTCTGTCATAAATGTTAGTGACACTAACTTGATTAAATCCTGTACTTCCAGCTGGTTCTCCCTGGCTGTTTGATGTATTTGAGGTGAGTGAAACTGGTCTATTAATCAATTCATTAAAAATAGGGTCCCCAATAAGCCCCGAAGCACTCGTAGGCTGTGGTGAATGAAAAGAGTGGTTAGCGACATTCGTAGTGTTCAACACTGCTGTCCCAGGTTGCAAAATGCTATTAGAAGCCGAATTAGCCTCAGCGTTTTGAAAAACTCCAGTAGAAGTGTCCATAGTGTTCAATAAAGGTAAAGTACGTTACCCCCATGAGATAGAAAGGGATGGTGAGCTGTTTGGCAAAAAAACATTGTTTCCGCTGGGTCCTGGAGCCTCAGAACAGGAAGAAACATTCACCCCGTTGTTGCTTTGATTACTGGTGCTAAGCACAACATTTGTTTGGTTTAAAAGGTTAGTGGTGAAGGGAGAACTGGTAAGAGCAGCAAGAATTTTCTCATTAGATGATGACTTTAATGTAGAATGCCAGTATTTGAGCAATTTATTTCTTCAAAGGGATTACCCTAGAGAGTTAATAGAGTCCCTAGTTGAAGTATTCAAACACAAAAGATCTGTAGGCTTCTATGTTCCTTTATTAGCTGCAAAAGACATATATAATGAATTTGGTGACAACACAGTCAACCATTCACCAACTACTGCATGTTACCAATGTGGCCAATTAACTTCATTAGACAATAAAGAAGTTAAGGACTATAATACTACCTTTATTGCCACTTTTAATGTTAGTAGCATCATAGTCTCAAACATTTTACACAAGAATTGGAACCTTTTACGTTCTGACATGTCTATTATGGACAAAGTGAGTATCAAACCAAAAATAACATATAGGAGAGGTAGTAATCTGAAAAATTTATTAGAGACTAAAAAGGATAGAACAAACAATTTCCCAGGGATGTCCAAATGTAACATGTGTAAATACTGCAAGCACATTAACACAGGCAACAAATTTGAAGTAAGGAACAAACATTACTTTTTAAAGAAAAAATTCAGTTGTAACTCAAAACTAATAGTTTACTTAGCTAAGTGTGTAACATGTGCAGCGTTCTATATAGGAAAGACGGAGCATAGACTCCGAGATCGTATAGATGAACACCTTTATGCAATTGACCATCAAAAAGTTGAAAACCCCTTAGCCAAACACACTGTAGCATTTCCTGGTCACACTTTTAAGTTTACTGTTATAGATCAAACTCTAGTGGGTGCTAGAGGAAGACCACTATCTTTGAAATTAGAAGAACTAGAATTATACTGGCGACTGTCATTGAATGCCTATAGTTTCCCAGGCATTAATGACATGTGTGCCATTACTTGTTTATTAAAATTAAAGAGTTTATTTTGGTAACATGAATTTTATGAACATATTTAAAATACTTTTATGTATGGAATTTTTGGTATGCACTGTATATAATTTTTATGTTAATTTGTTTACTCTTTATTTTTTATTAACAGACCCTGGTATTTTATTTTAGGTTAGTGTTACAATTATGCACTGTAACTTTAAATAGCAGAGGAATGTAGTATTGGTTGCTTAGCACTTGTAAACACTCTCATTTGACCTGGATTATTGGTTATTTCAATACATGTCACTTAGATTTTATAAAGGAAGTGTTTTACCATTCCATTTTATCTGAAGAAGTCTGTCCATAGAAGCAGACGAAAAGCGCTTCATTAAATTTGTGTTTTTTTTTTGCTCACAGTAGTCTTACAGTTTTGCTTTTTTATAGTTAGCTTGTTATGCCTAATTCATAGAACCTCAACAGACCCTATCCCATCACTCATTACACATTCACAAGTTCAATGGTAGATAAACACCCATTCAAAGGACCTCAATCTCTTTTGCTACATAAATAGAACACGCTGGAGGGAAGGTAACTATTACTTCTATGGAGGCATCTTCCACTCCACATAAAGAGAGTGCTTCTCTTACTCTTCTCAAAAGTAATTAGAATGAATGGATGGAAAGCCATAAGTTCACCCTCATTTTTTTACCCATGTCCCTCATGGTTACCAAAAGAACTTTATCTAGCAAAGAATATGAGTTTTCCACTCATTTCTTTGCTAACAAGAATGTCTCTTCAGAACTTCTATCAGCTTTTGTCAAGTATAGTGCAGTAACACCACCGTTTCCTGTTGGATGGTGTTCAGTATTCCCAGTTTTGTTAGATTCACTACTGTTATCCCTAGTATGAAACTAACAACTTACAGACTAGGTCCTTATTTATCAAGACTGATGATGGCCAGCTTTAATGTGTTGTAATTTACCAGATTTTTGTGACATCATTGAGGAATAGGATATTTCTTCCAGCCTTGCAAGAGGTTATGGTTATCTCACCCCTAAAAAAAATCTGGACCCAAATCATCTAGACAGCTTCTGCCCAATCCCAAATCTCTCTTTTCTAACAGATGTTATTGAGGTGATTGTCTATAAGCAACTAGGGATCTATCTTACAGTCAGTGGACTAATGGACCCCTTTCAGTCAGACTTTCATACTCACCATTGGCCTGAGACTGCTCTTATAAGAGTGGATAATGATCTCCTTATGGCATTATTGCAGGCATTCCAGTTGCTGCATGTGTCTGGTCAAGTACATACCAAACGGGCCATTATACTCAATGATGGGTCTGATGAGGGATGAATATAGTGGTACAATGACTCCCCTGGACCTAGATGACATGCACTTACTTATAAGTTGAACAACATAGAAGGATTTCCTTACAACCTTGGGTGCATGTTGGTCCAAGGCAAGGTTACTGCCTACATGTGTTCCCAAATCCCTGACTATTGGGTCAACTGTTAGGGGTGTTTTATTGATGATGTAGTTTCCTTGGGTGGACAGCTTCCCAAAAGGTATTATAATGCATTTCTTTGCAATGAATGTTAAGCCATGCCTTTGACACCAGTCGTTTGTCTATGTTAGACCTCTTGTAAGATGTTAGTGTTTTGAGGGGATTCTATGACTCCTCTCAGTTTGCAATCATCTTCAGACTTGGTCAGTCAAGGGCCTTTGACATTAGCCTTGACCTCTGAGAAGTAGATGCCAAAGAGGATTGGGCCGAGCACAGAGCCTTGAGGGACTCCACTGGTGAATGGCCTCTTTGAGGAGGTGGTCTCATGAATCCTCATGAGACCTCATGAATCCTAACTTTCTGGGTCCTCTCTGTGAGACAGCTGGCTATGCCTAATTCCATAAGTTTGGTAATAATACCAGTAAATCTGGCATGTTAAATGATGCTGCTGTTTTTCATCCATTGCCATGCGTAATGATACATTGCTAATTAACTGCTGTACTTTAACATTTGTCCTGTAAAAACAGTATGATAATGCCATTATTCCTTTTGGTTTTTCTCTCTTTTTGGCTTCAAATGATTGATCACCAAATGCCTCAAGTGTCTTTCTTCATCCACTGTGTCTATCCAGCTCTCCTTCCTTCTCAGTCCAACTTTGTCCCACGTTAGAGGGCAGTAAGTAGATTAAGGACCCTGGGCCAGCATCATATTGCTGTAGAACAGAGCTTTATCCATGTCCTAATTTCCCTTCAACATGTGCACACTCATAAAGTCCAGAGTAGGATGTACAATTGTGTGTGCTGGTGTACATCCCACAATACCCCTGGTGCCCTAAGGAAAATGCCTCTTGTGTATACCTACCCCTGCTAGGGTTTGTCTGCGAGCATGCTCTCCCTCTACCAGGACTGGAGTGCCATCTTCCCCTTGCCACTATCTCAGATACATTTTTTAAGTCGTTTGGTTTTTCATGGTTAGGCATCACCACGGCGGATCACTGGTCCGCTAATGATTGGCAGTGGATTTTTACAGTGTCGAGTTGTCAGCTCAGTGCCCAACCTTCAAAGAAGGCACACCCACACATACACACACCTACCTGCATGTCTTTAATGTACATTCAACCGTGGGGAGGACAGGCAGACTCCGCACAGAATGTTCTCCAGCTGAGAACCGAACCAGAGAACCTCTTGCTGTGAGGTGACAACGCTAACTGCTGCACCACCGCGGCCTAGTATCTCAGACACATGAGCTGCTAATTAAGCTGCCTGGTATGTAGTCAGATCCTTAACCTACTATGCCACAGTAATAGCATTATATCTTTCATTATTATTGTTATTATTATTCAGATAAAGCACATGTATTTGCTACGATTGTTTTATAATTATGAGTCATAAACTATCATCACAGTATATTGTCATTCTGGTAACTCATAAACAGTATCACAGTGCTTGTTAGAAGGATTTTTTAATCCTAGCACTTTAACCAACTCAGATATGCTCTTGAATAAGCAGTAGTGCAGCAGTTTATTTTCTTTAATTAACCAGGTAAGCCCAATGGGCGCAAGCATCCTTTTCTAAATGCAAAATTGTCTAGTTAAGTGACTTGCTTAGAGTCTCATAGAAAGCAAATGAAGGTGGAAGGGATCAAACCCTATAGTACAGGGATCAAGTCATTAGCAGCATAGTAAAATAATCTTCTGTGCTAGTTGCCAAACCATTTTTGCATGTTCAGTTTACTTTTATGCATGTTCTTTTAGCTAATAATTGTAAAATTCTCAATAAATGTTTCTCACCAGAATTGTTTTCTTGTTTTCAAGTTGATTATAATCTTGTCTACGCTAGCAACATTTCTGTCTTTTTAAGGTGGTCTGACTTGCAGGACACAGGGGAGATCAAGCTGTATTGATTCCAACAGGGATACAATTTATCTAATGGTAGTAGCAGCCATTCTGTATGCCAGCATGATAAGATACATTGCAGTGATTTTTAGGTACTGAAGAGCTCCTCTTCTGGTGGTTTCAATCACCACTATGGCTAGTATCTCCTAAACATATATTTGGCTGCCCAATGGTCCCAGTAAACTGTTCTCTAAATAGTATAGTTTGTTGGCTATATGGAAATGCTTCTGTAACATTTATCCAAAGCAACAGAATCCCTTACCTGTAGTTGATGCCTTGGTGAGTTCAAGCAGAGACTAAAAATAATATAAATTGTTGCAGAGCAACTATTTCCTTAAACATAGGTGCATAAGTTCATAGGAATTTACTAGGCTAATGCCCACAAGAGCCTTTTTAAGCCTAGTCATGCATCCCAAATCTCTGGGGATCCCCTACACTACACCGACACAGCACAAACCCAACAGCCAAAATGCCGACACCAAAACACCGACACCACACAATACCGACAGTCCACATTACCGAACACCATAACACCGACTCACAAAACACACACAGAAACATCAACGTAAACCACACCAAGCATTCTGACACACTACTGCACAAAATTACACACATAAACTAAGCTATCACAACTAAAACATAAATAAGAACGTACCTGCACATCACACACATCCCACTACACTGCAACATCCCATAACGCCATTATCCACGTAATTCACACATCCCATTAACCTACCCAATACCTACATGAAACCATTAAACCTATACAAAACAAATACTTATACAAACTACAATATACCCTACTGTACTCATGTGGTGGGCTGCACCCCCCCACACCCCCTTGGTGGAAGCTGTGCTCCTCATACACCCCCTACTTATATATACCAAATTTGAGATCACACTACAGTGAGGAAAGGACATATTTCCTGATACTCACTGTAGCACAGTCTCACTGTTTAGACTTACCAGCAAGACTTCCTGGACTCTGCTAGGCTACTGCTGCATGTGGGGAACTTGTCGGTGAAATGCCATGTCGCTATTCTGGCATTTTGGCATTCTGTGCTGTCGATCTTCTGGTGTCGATATTGTGCTTGTCGGTTAAGTGGGCTGTCGGTCTACTGGAGTAGACCCATCTCTGGCAAGTTTTAGTACTATTGATAAGCATAAGCAGAGGCGTGGGAGATGAACCATTTATAGGCTGCCTGTGTCCATTAGAGACATAGGTGCCAAACCAGGGATGAATTTCTTGTTCCCCATCCAATTGGCCAAGTTACACTTGAATTGGGTTAGAGAGGAACTCTGCTTCACATGGATGGGGAGCCTGTTCCAGAGACAGAGTAGTGTTTGAGATACACACCTGTCTCTCCACCAGGTCCTATTTATATCACAGGCAAGTTTTAAATCTTTAGAATAGGTAATTCTGGTGCTGTTTGTTTTACAGATGTGCAGAAAGTCCATCAGGGTGTGGACTGACAATACCTTGTATGCCAATAGCCTGTAGGAGACAGAGCCTTGAGGCGGTCTGCTTCTGCATAGTACATGTTACTTATACCATGTATTTTTTTAGTGAGGAACCTCGGTGGATGTTCCAGTTGTTGGATATGCCTGGTTAGGTACATACCAAAGGGGGTATTGTGCTCAATGATAGGTCTGATGAATGCCAAATACAGTGGAACAATGACTTTCTTGGACCTAGATGCCATGCATTTGTTTATAAGTTGCACGATATAGAATGATTTCCTCACTACTGTAGACATGTGATGCTGAAAGGCTAGATTACTGTCCATGTGTCCCCAAGTCCCTGACTAGTGGGTCAACTCTTAGGGGTGTGTTGTCAATATGATAGTTGCCTGGGGTGGATGACTTCCCAAAGGATATCATTATGCATTTCTTGGCATTTTGGTTTAGTCCACAGCACTGACACCAGTTGTTTGTCTGTGTCAGCTTTTCCTGGAGCATTTGTGTCAGTGTAGGATTCAATGACAGCTCCTAATTTGAAATCATCTGCAGATTTAGTCAACCAGAGGTCAGTCACATTTCCCTTGACTTCAGAGAAGTAAATGCCAAAAAGGAAAGACTAATCCTCAAAGGACTCTGCTTGTGACTGACCTCTTTGTAGAGGTGGCTCTTCCTGGATCGTGTCTGTGAGCCAGTTGACTATCCACCAGTTGATATAAGGGTTTGTACTTAATGTCTTGAGTTTGTCAACAATGCCCGAGTGGGGTATTGTGTCAAATGCCTTATCCTGGCAATATCCCAGAAGTCTGATTGACCAAGTTTGCTAATGACTGTAACCTGGGCATTGTTATCTGCTCATTTGTTGATACCAATCAGCTCCAGCAAGGACCAAAATATGCACATATATGGTGTACCAAAATTGGTCTCAAGCTAAATGTGAAAATATGCAGTGTAGTAACTTTAGGTAAGAAAGCTGATCCCATCTATTAGCTTATAAACGGTACTGCTCTTCAGTCAGTCATGGCCAAATGAGGCCTGAGTATTTTTATGAACAGTAGTACCTCATTTGATTATTATGTTACCATCTTAGTCAGGAATGCCTTTTACCTGCCCTAGTTAATTTCCAGGGGAATATCAAGTTCCAGTGAAGTGATTGAATATAATACAGCATTTTGCATGTACGAATCCAAGTATATTTCTCAAATGGAAAAGTCCCAGACATTTATAATTATTATTATTATTTTAATTTACATTTGTTTACAGGCAAAGTCCAACTGGACAAAAAGTCCATTTTCAGTGGAGGCCCAGGGAGAAAAGTTCCAGAACAGACAGAGAATAAGAAGTTTAACAATTTTACACAGAATTTCTTCAGAAATCTTAACAAATCTTAACAAAATTGACATAGCATTTATAAAAAGAAACAAATTGCAGTTTATAGTATTTATACAAAAACATACAAGCATAATAACAGTGGGAGCAGATTACTTTACATACAGCCCTTACAAGATTGGGCAGTATTTATAAGTTTGAACTTGAGGTATGCTAAAGGAAACTGTATAGTAAGAGTGTAGAAGACACTAGAAGGGTTTTTGAATAGTAAGGATTTAGCAAGTTTGGTGTCACTTAGATAATGATGGAGTCATTTAGCCTGGTAAGTCTGGGCCAGTAATTTGGTCAATATGTTAGCTGACTTGGTTTATTCTAGTGTTAGTCTAGTGTTATAAGCAAGAAAGTCAAAGGACGTCAGTCAATAATCCTGATAGATTAGCATGATTCTCCTTATGCTGAATCACCTTCTGGCTGCTCAGAGGTGACCTATGGCTCACATTTCGAACCATGAAAGATGCAGTCCTACTTGATCTCCTACCTCTTTGCAAAATAAGTGGTTCTAAAAATACCTGCAACAGGAATTTAAATCTACATCCAGTACTGTGCATTGTATCATTTGTTTGAGAGTCTGATGGTGCAGGTTATGTGATGTGGGACCCTCATTTACAACAACTATGCATGGTCCAGTTTTGCTACATAAAACTGACTTTTATGCCATAGGAGTTACTGGATCTTATATGTTCATAGGTTCATAGGCAAGTACTAGGCTATCGGCCCAAGGGCCTACGTAAGCCTAGCCAACAAGATTCCCTGGCTTACGTCACCCAAGAAAGGTATTTTCCTGTGCCACTGTCAAGCAGAGACACAGAAGTGATTCCCAGGGTGTATTTCCTATTTCCCATCCACTCATCAAGATTTTTCTTGAAGAGTGCTAATGAAGAACTTTGCTTATATGTTCATAGGTAGGTAAAAGATACCACTGCCAAGTATCGAACCTATGATCTTCTAAACTATAGTCAGAGTAATGCACCACTAGGACAACTAAGATCGAGAGGTTTTATTTAAAACTTTTAACAATGGTTATAGATTTTGGGTAGGTTAATCATGTTCGGAAAGCTGAGGCAAGGAGTGCTTGGGATTTTGATTTATGAATCAGAGAGCACTGCACTGTAGGCTGTCGTTTAATCTACTTTTAAAATCTTGCCAAAACAGGTTTTAATAGAGGTGTATAAGAGTAAGTATTTGAAGGCAGTTTGTGATATATCTATTCTAGTTTTGCTAATAGATGCTAATACAAATGTTGTACAACCATAGAACAGCTTAAAGTTATCGGCTTTATTTAACATATTGTGTTACGTAACATCCGAGTCTGCATAAATTACCTAGTGTCATATTACATTAGCTAATTCTCAACACAGAGCATGTTTTGAAGACTAGAGCCTAAATATTTAATTTTGCTGGCATGAGGATATTACATTGCTTGACGCTTTTTTTATTTTCAATTTAGGGTTATGCCGGTTTTTGTAATGAGTGCTACAGACAGGAATTAACTTGCTTGTAAATAGTAAAATTATTAGATGAGAATATTCTAATCATTTTTCAAGTAACTGGAAGCTGGCTTGCAGTTGTTTTTCAGCAGAAGAGTGGCATGTGACTGAGCGGAGACAAGCAGCAGTATCTGTGTGCGGCATTATTTTCATTTAGCCACTACAAAGACATAGGAAGGGCGATGTGACGGGAGTGGTTACCTTGGGCACAAGCTATTAGGGAGTATAGCTGGTATTATAAAAGAAATGTCAATTGGTCCTTGCAAGAAGTGTTAGGCAGTCGTAATCATTTGCTTAAATGGCATTTGTTTTTTGCGTGATAAGAACTGCAAGAAGGCCCTGCTGCAGTTTAGTAAAGTGGTTTGACACAGTTTAGCAGAGAACTACTATGTAGATATATAACATCTCTTTGTTTAACTCAAAGTTGTTTCTTAAGAGTAAATACCAAATGACAGTAAGGCACTTAACTTCAGCAAGGAATTGTTACAGCTTTTAGTTCAGCAAAGGTGTCTGATATAGCAAACAGCTATTCTTTTTTTTTGTCCGCAACACTGAGTGGACTATCTTTGGCCCTCAGCACTCTGCTAAAAGAACAATTTTTGGTCCTCAGTTTAACTCAACTTCCTGTCAAGGATGTCAGATGGGGACATTGCCCAGGAAACCAACTGACCATGCTGCATCTCTGGGATACTGTGATCTAGCAGAGGGTCAACATAAAGACTAATTAGTAATAGTCCTAAAATTGGTCCTTGTGAGATTACTTTTTTTATTTTTTGTGAATTAATTTCATATGATCTGACTCCCTTTAACCCTGAATTTCTATACGAGAGATAGTTTTTAAACCATTTTATACTAAGCTGATGAAAGCTTAAATCTGTGATCTTGTTAAGAAGACCAGTGTGACTTCTAGTATCCAAGGCTTTTGCTAGATCTAACAAATGTCCTGATGCTACTTCATCTGAGGTTGGTTTGCCATGTTGCATTCAGTTACAGGTAATAATGTCATAATTACTGAGAACCATACCTCTCAACTGCCCAGATTTTCACAGAATACCCAGATTTTTGCCTCATATTTTTGGTCTGTTCATCATAAAACATGTGGTTTTCTAGCAAATCACAGAGGATTGAAGTCACTAAATAATGACATATATTTGAGTTTCAGAGTGCATATACTTCAGAAAATGCATGTTAAAATAAATCCTGTTAGTCTACCCTATTTTGGCCCTTTGTCCCCAATTATTTTATGCTTTGTCCATAGTTTTTGTTGTAAGATGTTGAAAAATATGCTGAGTACCTTTTACAAAAAATATCATGTGTGTTAGGAAGAAGATTTAATTCATTTAAGTAAGAAGTGAACTTTGGATACATTTTATGCTCTAAGGTTTTGAGAGGATATATAAAATGGCAATGGTCCCATAAATGATGGATTCGTAGGATCATAGGAAGTTACTAGGCTATTGGCCCTGAGGCCTTTATAAGCCTAGCCAAGAGTTTAGCCCATGTTTAGCCAAATTACCACCCGATGCCCCAGTCCAACAGGGACACAGATTGAATCCCAGGGGTATATTTTCTGTTTCCTGCCCAGTTATCCAGGTTGCACTTAAAAAGGGGTAATGAGGTACTCTGCTTGATGTGGAGAAGGAGTCTATTCTGCAGATGGGGAGCCCCTGGGACACATATCTGTCCCGCCAACAAGTCTGTTTTTTAAAGTGGTACAATATGGGCTATGTCTAGATTGCCAGTACTTTCCATTCCCATATGCAGCCATTTTAAAGATGTGTTAGTGATGCAGTACTGAAATATGCTCCTATTTGGATACATTTTAGAGGTAGATTACTGGATTTTGCAAAGCCAATGTCTATGTCTTTTTAAGAGCTTCCTAACCATGGATACACTGATTGCTTGTTGGTAGGGTTTGTGTTAGTAAAGGTGTGGTGCTATCATATAGTTTAAGAAATTTGTCTATCATGTGCCAAATAGTTTTGGCACAGGTGTCATAAAAATATGTCTGATTGAAATAACTTCCTTTTTGCAATGTTTAATTATTGTCTAGATTTGTTTCTTGGATATTTTTATAATAGGTTTATAGATTCATTGGTATGGGTTTATATGGATTCATAAAGTTTTCAGAAACTCAAAATTCATATGGTTGAGACCATATGATTGAGTTTTTGAAAACTTGAAATTTTAAAAAAAATCTTGTTTGCAGGGGGGGGGGTCAAGCCCACATGTAATCTCCATGTGTGGGACTGTGCTCCTACACCCCCTGCAAATTATATATACCAACTCTGACATAACACTACAGTGGGAAAAGGGGTAAATTCCCCTTTGAAGCAGTCCTATGTAGACCGTGGTACAGTGGGGATCAGGGAATTTACCCTTTTTCCCACTGTAGTGCAATCTCGCAGCTGGTATACATAATTTCAGGTGGTGTGGGGGATGCAGGGAAGTTTGCCCTTCTGCAAAAATGTAGATTTGTATTTTTTTGTTTTTTTGTTTTTTGTTTTTTTTTATTTTGAGTTTTTAGAAACTCAGTCAAATGGTCTCGACTATATGAATTTCAAGTTTCCAAAAAGACATAAACTCCATCGGCATATACTAAGCTAACAACCACCAGGGCCTTTATAAGCCTAGCTGTGCAATTCAACCCAATTGGGTCCCTTTGTATTATGAGTGTTTATTAGGGCAGGGTATGTTAGGAAGTTTCTAGAGAATATGTGGAGGGTATGTTAGTTTGGTTATTACTATCTGCCTAGTATTTATGGTCTAGCTTAAAATTAATTGCATATTTCACCCATAATTGGTCTGTTTGCATCATAAGTGCTTTTAATTTTGAAGTTATATAATGCTGAGATGTGTTTGTCACTTTAAACAGATTTTAGTTGGGCTAAGCTGCCTAGGACCCATTTAAATGTAATATAAAAATAACAGCTTCATCTGTAGTTGGAAGATGATCAATGGACTCTCTAGTCTGTTCGATAAGTTGATTAAGGTGGTTTGTATTTATGTTTTTTATGCATTATGTTTTATATGTATCTGTGACTATTAGTTTTACTTTGGTTCCAAATAATGAGCATGGGGTAATAATCACTAATAAAGTCTGATACGAAGCTAATGGAATTGATAGGGTCTATTCCGGAGAGTACTACACTTGTTTTTTTGTTTTTTGGGTTTTTTTTAATCTTCACGTTGAAAGGTTAATTGCTGGTCTATGTTGTATTCTTTGGGAATAAACTAATAATTTTTAGTTTGTTCTTTGTAATGTCATTCTTGCTGGCTCTGTCACAGTTTTGACTGATACAGTAGGAAGTGGGGCCAGGGTTTACTTGAATACCATCTACTGGTCTGAAACATGAGAAATACCATAATTTTACATGACCAAGACTGTTTTAGAGTTTCCTGTTCTTTTTTTTCTGTTTATTTTATGATTTTAACTAAGCAGTTGGTTTATGCACCTGAGAAATGGTAAAACTTTATAGTTGATATGATTCATTAGACAGTACTTGGCTTTCCTTTGATTGGTTGTTTGTTTCTGCTTGTTGATTGGTAGATAGACTTTATGGGTGTGTATCTGTAGTTAAGTAAAATATATGTTGCTGGGAATGAGAGAGAAGAAATGAGCAAATAGTCAAATGTAACAAGGCAGTGTCAGGCACACCACAACTCCAGCCAGGAACTAAAACAAAATCTTGCAAGAGGTTTCCCTGAGCACTACAGCTGCTTTGTTACGGCTTAGCTTAAGTCTAGATACAGAGCTAATATTTCCTATAGCAGAAGATGCTGACTGTATAGCTCTGACAGTAATAATCTGGCAAAGACAGTCTTAGTGGAAGAGAAGAATGATGTAATGTTAAACACATTTTAATATTGTATATAGTGCTTAATAATTCAGTAATAACACGGTATGGAATTATTAAACAGGACATTCAAAAAAACACTAAGGTTACATTATATAAACTAAGACAAATGTAATTGCTAAATCACTTCTCCCTGAAAATGAGTTCAACAAAATGTCACCACATTGTAAACTATTGCCATTCATATAACATTTATAGTGCAAATATGTATATAAGTATATGGTCCCTATACTTATCCTCAACACACATGCGTAAGGCGTGATACAGTACCTCTCTATGTATATATCTATAGTATATAAGCCATACATAGCTCAAGGTATATACCACTTGTATTATTAAATACCTACTTACCATTTTAATGTATGAATATAATGTCTGTAATTAGTTTCTAGATGCTCATTTGCTAAAAACATTATTTACATGCAATAATCCATGTTTTTCACTAACTTCTTCTATATACAGAGCCAATTAACAGGTCCATTCTCTGCACATAAGGAAAGCCTTTTGAATTATTGTTTGGATTGACTACATCAAAAAAAAGGATTCACCGCTTTCATTTTATGTAATCCATATTGTTCAGATTTGTACCTTCTTTTTCCTACAAAGTGGAATAAACATTATATTTTGTATTTGCATACCAAACTGTATACATGTGTGCTATATCTTCCTTATTCAGTGTAATAAATGAGTGATTTATTGTTATCTATGTTTATTGTGCTCTCTCTCTCTCTATATATATATATATATATATATATATATATATATATATATATAAATATAATTATATATATATATATATATATATATATATATATATATATATATATGTGGTTCTACTTGAAATCATCAAATTACCATTTCATCGAATTGCAAATCATCGAGACCAAATCGTCAAAAACTCATTTCATCGAATCTCAAATCATCGAAAACTATAAAACAACTACAAATAAAATCCCAGACACTGTTTACTACGTTTATGCAGGGGACAAGCCCCCCTGCACCCCCTGTAATAAAATATACCAACTCCAAGGTCGCACTACAGTGGGATTAGGAAATAACCTCTTTCCCCCACTGTACTGCAACCTTGGAGTTGGTATATTTATTTACGGGGGGGTGTGGGGGCGGAGCCCCCCATATGGGGCGTGCAGTGTGGCTTGCCCCCCTGCATAAACGTAGTAAAAACTTTGTGGAATGTTATTTGTAGTTGCTTTATAGTTTTCGATGATTTGAGATTCGATGATATGAGTTTTCGATGATTTGGTCTCGATGATTTGCAAGTTGATGAAATGGTAATTCGATGATTTCAAGTGGAACCATATATATATATATATATATATATATATATATATATATATATATATTAAACAAACTGCATTAAATGTTTCCTGGAGCTTTTTCTCAAAAGGCCTTCAATGAAAAGGGGCTGCAACTTATTTCAGCATTCAGCATCCTGGTAATCAAAATATAAATGAATAAAGAGACAAATAAATAAAAAGTGAATTTAGAATCAAAATATAGTGGCAAAAAGCATTTATATGCTGTCTTTCAAGCAACAAGAAAGAAAGCATAATCATAGTGTATTATTTAGGTTATAGTAACTAACTAGACATTATACTGGAATGAAAGGGCAAAACAACAAAATGTAATCTATGCAGTAAAAAAATGTCATTCTGACTCCTCACTCAGTTTGTCTGTTAATATTTGTTGCTTTTACATCTTGGTGGTCTCCTGACAGCTTTCCACAAGTTGACTGATAATTGGATTTTACTTTGAGTGTAAGTTATCTTCTTCTGTGAATTAAGTTATTGGGGGAACTGAGCACCAACTACATAGGTCTGAAAGAGTGTGAGAAAACCAGTATTATGTCTGTCAGTAAGCACTAGTTTTACTAGTCACTGTATTACTTTCTAGCACTAGTTTTACTAGTCACTGTATTAATTTCTACTAACTGTTACAGTGATTTATTTGGCAGAAATATTCAGTTTAATTATTCATGTTTTTGATGGTTGTTTTTCCAAGTCAGCCATGCAACCTTAATTAAAGCTTTGTATAAGTAGCACAATGACTAATTGTTTCTATTTCGGGACTGCTGGTAAGACAGACTTATGAAGCAGTAGTGTCTGAATCATATAGAAAAGCTAGGCTAACTTGTTCCTAGTCAGTTTTTACCTCAGCTCCCACATTAACGCTACATACAGTCTAAATATCCACAGTAAGTTTGTACACAGTCCGCTGAAACCTCAGCTCCCACATTAGAGCTACATACAGTCTAAATATCCACAGTAAATTTGTACACAGTCCGCTGAAACCTCAGCTCCCACATTAGAGCTACATACAGTCTAAATATCCACAGTAAGTTTGTACACAGTCTGCTGAATACATCTTTTGCTTCACTTATAAGAATCCTCATCATTGATTCATAGGTCATTACTGGGCTAACCTTTAAACCTAGCCATGCTTTCCAAATGTATATAACAAACTTTGGTATCCCAGGATTATTTTAAGGGGTATATGTAGGATTGTAAAGTCCAAAAGAAAGAAATCCAGCACCAGGAGAAGTTTAAAAATAAATATTTGAATATTTTTATTGTGGCAAACCCAAAAATCGATAAGCAGCAAACCGGTTTCAGCTTAGTAATAGCCTTCTTCAGTGCATTAGTGTTCAGAGACAGGTCCACATACTTATATAGGTATAAAGATGATCTTCCATTAACTGGTTGCAAGCAAGTTATCTTAACTCATTAAGGTCAGGACTGAATAATGCACCTAGCCTAATAATCCATTCTGACTCCTTTTGGTTTAAAATAGAGTGCCATCCTGATTTGCATCATTTATTGCGTTGAAGTCTATCAATTATGGTAAATTTGAACTTTGCAGTTTTATGGTTCAAAATGTGTTTGTATAGGGCATTGGATAATCTTTTTATTTTTAATGTCGCTCAAATGTTCACTGATTCTGATTCTAAAAGGTCTTGATGTTTGCCCTACGTAGCATGCAGAGCAAAAACAGGTAGCTAAATAGAATTACCCAATTGCTACTGCAGTTCCAAAAACATCTTATGTTATAAACTCTTGATGCATTTTTGCTAGTGAATTCCTTTGTTTAATCTGTCTCCAAACAAGGTAGTTTGTTGTTTGATGGACTCAGTATGATATTTGTAGTGGGTAAAGTGTGAATTAATGGTTCTACCTCTGCGATATGAAAATAAACAACGAGGTGTAAGAAAATTGCCTAATTTTTCATGAGCCAACAAGATATCCCAGTGATAATTGATGATGTCCCTAAACCAATTAGTATTACATCCAAAAGTGGTTACTAGCCTAATAGGTTGTGAAGTGTGTTTATTGGAAATGGTTTTGTCCCTGTACTGTAATAACTGGCTTCTGTCCTGTTGATCAGCAAGACTCCGTGCCTGATTCAAAGATTCTGCTTGGTAACCTGTATTGAGAAATCTTTGAGTAAGATCATTTTGGCACATCCAATGGGTTTGCTCAGAGGAACATATACGTTTGATACATAAATATTGAGATTTAGGAATGTTCTGGATGATGTGGCATGGGTGATGGCTGGAAGCATGTAATAAGGTGTTGTATTGTGGAAATTTTCTATAAACCCACGTTTCCAATGTGTGATCTGCTGTCTAATGATTGACACATCCGAAAAAGGTATATGTTGATATTCAATATTAAGTGTGAATTGGATACCCCATTTGTTTTCATTGGAGTATTCTATAAACTCCTTGGCATAAATCTCATCACTCCGCCACACCACCCAACAATCGTCCAGGTAGCGTCTCCAGATATCTATCTAGTCCAAAAATAAATTAAGGTTATCTTTGTATATGAGCTGTTCCTCTAGATATCCCATAAAGAGGTCAGCATAGATGGGAGCAAAAGATGCTCTCATCGCCGTACCTTGAACCTGACAATGACACCTCCCATAAAATTCGAAGAAATTTTTGGACAACACATATTCAGTCAAACAAACTAATAGTGTGTTAAAGCCAGGAGTGTAAAGATCCAATCTGTCAAGCCAGAATTGAATAGCCTCTAGTACTGCCCAATGTGGAATGCTGGTATACAATGAGGTGACGTCTAGTGTACATAGAAACCAACTTGGTTCTAATTGAGTGTCCTGAATGATATTGAGAAATGATGTAGTGTCCTTAATTTATGACCTAACCAGAGGTAGCAAAGGCTGTAAATATTCAGTTAGGAAAGCTGATAAAGGTTCCATTAAAGAACCCCTGCCAGATACTATTGGTCGTCCCGGAGGATTAGTAGAATTTTTGTGTATCTTAGGCAATAGATAGAGATATTGTGGTTGGGGATCAGAAACCTTAAGTTGTTTACACATTTTTTGACTAATTATGCCTTCCTCAATGGCTAGGTCTAGAAAATAATTGATTTCTTTCTTAAAATTGGGAGTTGGATCTAGGACTGTCTGTATGTAAGAATGGATGTCTGATAGCTGTTTCTCTGCCTCGGCATAATACATACTCCAGTCCATGACAACCACCACCCCTCCCTTGTCCACTGGCAAAATGACTAGATCCTGTTTCTTGCTAAGATTTTGTAAGGCTATTTGTTCTGGTCTGGACAGATTATGTTTAATACGGTGTAATTCATGATGAAAATGAAGATCTTTCAGTACACACTCCTTGAACACTGCAATATGTTTGTCCATTGGAGGCATAAAACTAGATTTCCCAAATCGGAAATCAGTAGATCTTTGAGTATCCTGTGTATCAGAGAAAAATATTTTTAAGTTAAGTAATCTACAAAAATCATTGACATCATTCACCAGAGTATGTTCATAAACCAGAAAAGATGGTACAAAACTGAGACCCTTATTGAGCAATTTTATTTCAGCATCTGACAAATTATAGGAGGAAATGTTGTGTACATTGTCAATATTCAATGAGATGTTATCTTCTCCAGTAACTGTTGGATGTTGTGCATTCCTTCTGTGTTTCCTGCCCCCCCCCCCATGTTTCTTATGCCTAAAGGGTCTCTGTTTGGTTTCCTCTTGGCCACTGGAGATTCTTGGGTAGATAAAGAATCTAAATCAGTAATAGAGGATGAATTATCCCCTGATGTCCCACTATGACCCTGTTCTTTATTTCTTAATATAGATCATGGCCTTTTCTTCCTGTTAATTACCTTAGGACCAGGACCATAAAAACGTACATTTTTTGTGTTATGAAAGACTTGCCCTTATCATAGTCCATAGTATCCCTATGGAATTTTTGTGTTTTTTTCTTAATCAGTTGTTCCTCTAGTTTTGATAAATCTTTAGCCAAATTATTCAAATATTTACTAACAAAGGGCTCTGCCTCATAGACTTTGACCTCTTCACAATTAGCAGTAACCTCTAATATGCATTGGTTTATTGTTTTCTCATAGTGATCAGTCAGAGCATCTGCAAAAAGCATGGATGCTTTGTGTTGTGCTTGGGTCCAGTCATGTGATAGTTGGTCATCTATCCGGTTCACCAAAGGTTGGATCCGGACTCGTAAGCCTCTTGGTATGATATCCTTTAACTTGTAGGCTTTGAATAGTTTGAGGTGCCATATGTTGGCCCTGAAGGTCCTCATATTTTTTGTCATTTTTCTGAAATAAGACACCAGAAAAATTGTCCGGATCCTCCCTTCCTAAAGTGGAATTTGTTAAATTAGGTTGTGTTAGACCAAAGATCTCTAAGTTGTCATGGTCTGCTGACAGCTGCTCCAATAACTTGGTGAAATCCATATCTATTCCTAACACCTGGCCAAAATAAAATAAGGTGGATAAAAAAGTCCTTAACAAGACTTGTAAATCAATACAAAGTGACCAATAGATGTAGAAAACCTTATTTATATAATATTATGAAAAATATCCAACCACACTGAAAAAAGGTTTTAATATCCAAACCAAAAAAGCAAATAAATGCTGTTACATATATTGCTAAATAACATGGATTTATATGGTCCACAAAGAGAGATCAGGCGTGACTAAAAGACCATACCTCATGCCACCCAAAATATATATAGCAATGGATAGCTAAATATAAACAAAAAGGTAACAAACAGCCTATAAAGACCATTTGTCAAATGTCGACCCAGCAACAAAAAATGTTTTATATGGGTAGCCGACCTTCATCTCTGCCACCCACTAGTATATGTTTTTTGTAGTAAATGTAAAGCTCCAAAATGTCCCAAAGTATAAAAATGAAGTAAGATGAACAGAACTTGTTTATATCTATATAACAGATATTAAAAGACGGCCGAAAAACATCTCAGCCATCTATCAAAATCTTTTGGACCCAAAAAACAGTTAATTATATAAATAAATGCAAATTGTTGTCACAATCAACATAGAGGTACACTACTTTTATAGGGACTGACCTTTTGTCTCCATCCCTATATATCAGAAATGGGTGTACCCCAGTTTTTGAGTCAATAAATGTCTCATATATAAATATAAACAATATCTGTGCAATGTAATCCCGCAAGTATCAACCTATGGCTATATAATAAAATAAATGTGCCAAAATTCACGAGAATATTATTGGAGCCAAACAAAAATATCATCCACCAATTCCTATTGGCTACCAGATGTTCTTTCTGAGGTTTGTGAATTACAGAAAAGCTCTCTTCTGACTATTGAAGACCATATGAAATTTATATTGGGGATCCCAAATTAAGGCCCCAAAGTTATTCCAAAAATAAATATTTGGTTTGGAATTGAATTGTGGTCGATCCTAATATGAATTGGTCATATAAAGGTTAAGGACAACTTTATCAGCAATTGCTGTAAAAATTGTAACCAGTTATCATAACCATAAGGGTAAGAAATAGTTATCAAATGCCCACCAACAACCGAAGGTGAACCAAATATAGTAAAATAAACCACCAACTAAACTCCTGTGTTGATTTGGAACTGCAGTAGCGATTGGGTAATCTATTTAGCTACCTGCTTTTGCTCTGTGTTCTATGTAGGGCAAACATTAAGACCTTTTAGATTCAGATTCAGTGAACATTTGAGCGACATTAAAAATAAAAGGTTATCCAATGCCCAATACAAACACACTTTGAACCATAAAACTGCAAAGTTCAAATTTACCATAATTGATAGACTTCAATGCAATAAATGATGCAAATCAGGATGGCACTCTATTTTAAACCAAAAGGAGTCAGGATGGATTATTAGGCTAGGTGCATTATTCAATCCTGGCCTTAATGAGTTAAGCTAACTTTCTTGTAACCAATTAATGGAAGATTGCAATTCATTTCACTGTTTTTATACCTATATAAGTATGTGGACCTGTCTCTGAACACTAATGCACTGAAGAAGGCTATTACTAAGCCGAAACCGGTCTGCTGCTTATGGATTTTTGGTTTTGCCACAATAAAAATATTAAAATATTTATTTTTAAACTTCTCCTGGTGCTGGATTTCTTTCTTTTGGACTTTACAATTATGGTTTAATCTGTGCACCTTGTCTCCCCTGCATGTATTTGTTTGGGTATATATAGGATTGGGCATGGTTGGTCAAGCATTTATAGGATGCCCCTGTCTACTAGACACAGGTGCCAGACCAGGGGTAAATTTTTGATTCTCCAGCCACCAATACATGTTATGCCATGTTATGCTTGAACTGGGTTAGGAAAGAACTCAAAGTCATACAGATGGGAAGCCTGTTCCAGAGAAGGGGAAGTCTGTGAGACAAAAACCCGACCCTCCAACATGTCCTACTTATGTTGCAGACATTTAGGTCCCTAGATCAGGTAATTCTGATGTAATTTGTTTTGCAGCTGTGCAAAAGGTCTATCAGAGTGGGAGTAGCTGATGCTTTGTAGGCCAAGCATAGATTGCTTCTGAGCAGTCTGTGGGAGACTGAGTACAAGAACAGGACTTTGAGGAAGACTGTGTAGAACATGTTGTTTACACTTTGTATTATTTTCTGAGGAACGTATGTGGATATTACAGTTGTTGCATGTGCCTAGTGAAGTACATACTGAAGGGGGCACTGTACTCAATGATTTGTCTGTTGAGGACTGCCTGCAGTAGAACAAAGACATCCTTGGTCCTAGATGCCATATCCTTGCTTATCTTCTTCTTCTTTTGGCTGCTCCTGTTAGGGGTCACCACAGCAGATCAACTGTTTCCATTTCTTCCTGTCCTCTGCATCTTGCTCTGTCACACCAACTACCTGCATGTCCTCTCTCACCACATCCATAAACCTTATTGTAGGCCTTCCTCTTTTCCTGTTACCTGGCAGCTTCATCCTTTGCATCTTTTTCCGAATATACTCTGCATCCCTCCTCAGCACATGTCCAAACCAATGTAATCTTGCCTCTCTGGCTTTGTCTCCAAGCCTTCCAGCCTGGGCTGACCCTCTAATATACTTATTCCTAATCCTGTCCATCCTCGTCACACGCAGTGCAAATCTTAACATCTTCAACTCTGCCAAGTCAAGCTCTGACTCCTGCCTTTTTATCATTGCCACCGTCTCCAACCCATATAACATAGTTGGTCTCACTACCCTCTTGTAGACCTTCCCTTTCACTCTTACTGGTACTCGTCTGTCACAAATCACTCCTGACACTCTTTTCAACCCACTCCATCCTGCCTGTACTCTCTTCTTCACCTCTGTTCCACACTCATCATTACTCTGAACTGTTGATCCCAAGTATTTAAACTCATCCACCTTTGCCACCTCTATTCCTGCATCCTCACCATTCCTCTATCCTCCCTCTCATTCACATACATATATTCTGTCTTAGTCCTGCTGACCTTCATTCCTCTTCTCTCTAGAGCATATCTGCACCTCTCCAGGGTCTCCTCCACATGTTCCCTACTCTCACTATAGATCACAATGTCATCTGCAAACATCATAGTCCACGGAGACTCCTGTCTGATTTCATCTGTCAACCTGTCCATCACCATTGCAAATAAGAAAGGACTCAGAGCTGATCCTTGATGTAATCCCACCTCCACCTTAAACGCATCTGTCACTCTCACCACAGACCTCACCGCTGTCACACTACCTTCGTACATATCCTGTACCACTCTTACATACTTCTCTGACACTCCCGACTTCCTCATATAATACCACAATATCCTTGCTTATAAGTTGTGAAATATAGAATGATTTCCTTACTGCCATAGACACATGGTAGTCAAAGACCAGACTACTGTCTACATTCTTTCTGAAATCCTGGTAATTGGATCTACTCTTAAATGTGTATTATCATTGTGGTAGCTTCCTGGGGTAGCTGTCTTCCCAAAGGATACTATTATGCATTACTTGGCATTGAGTTTTAGACCATGGCTCTGGCATCAGTTATTAGTTTATGCCAAGTCTTCTTGATTCTTGGTGGGTATTTATGTCTTTGGGGGATTCTATGACTGTGCTTAGTTTGCAGTTTGTGTGCAATCTTGGCCAACCAGGGGTCCATGATGTTGGTCTTAACTTCAGGGAAGTAGATGCCAAAAAGCAGCAGCCCAAGCACCATGCCTTGAAAGACTCTGCTAGTCACTGGCCTCTTTGTGGTGGTAGACTCCTATATCCAAACTTTTTTGGTCATATCTGTGAGCCTGATGGCTATCCAGCAGATAACATAGGGGTTTATAGTAATTTTGTGAATTTGTCTACAAAGTCCAAGTGGGTTATTATGTTGAATGCTTCAACTGGGTCAAGGTAGGCAGTATGCACCATTTTGCCCTCATCCACTGCTTTGTTGACCTTTATGTTGCATTTGTCTTGCTCTCAGCCTCCACTCTGAGTCTCTGCTTGCAATACAGTGTTTTTGTCATACTCTTGAATTGGTACTGTCGCCCTGAGGCTGCTCTATCATCCAGCTGGACTGCTTACAAAATCTGCATGACATGCCAAGTAGTTGGAAACAAGTACACTAAGCCATGTGGTAAGCCTTAATTACACCATCACAAGTGGAAGCTACTGTTCATCCAAGCTGTGGTGGGACAGAACCAAGTAAGTAATGATTCAGCAAGATATTTCAGAAACAAAATGCATAATTTATTAAAAATGATTCTAAATGCATGATTTACTAAAAACAAAAATTTTGAATTTGGGGATTTTTTGTTAAAATACTTGGCAACTGACTGTACTGTAACCATCTTAAAACAGTATCCCTATATCTTTCCTCATTCCCAAAGCTAGAAGTGTAATGTGGTGGGTAGATTGGTGTACCATAGGCCAGCTATATCCTGTAGATCATGCTTTAGCGCTCATAGTTAAGTACATACTGCATGAGTTCAAACAAGTAATTTAACAAAAACAGCTCCCTTCAGTCACTCTTAAAAGCAAATATATCTGTTTTCTGATTTGTATCTAGCTAAGAATGACTAAATTATGGTAGGATGACACATATGATTTCTCTTCTCACTTATTAGTGTTTTCTATGGACCTCTTGTAAGGATCCATCACACGGGATACCCAAACAATTCCTCCTTATCATTCCCAAAGGATTCTTATGAAAGTCCCAGCAGCCATCTTGATTCCTTGGACTCAGCCTTACTGTATCATGTTTCTCTGTATGTGACAATGCCCAAATGTAGCTCCTTCATGATAATAACACATTACTAGCATTAGACCTGCCTGAGATGATGCTTGTGACTTCTGACATTTGCAGATGAATTTCTTTACCAGCACAGCATTTATTGTTTGTGTAATGTTTGTTTTGCCCCAGCTATCCACTTTGTCATACATATGAGAGGTGCAACTTGCAGTGAGTTCCTACCAGGGATTCATTCACCTCCTCTTGCTGACAGATGGAGCAGTATTGTGGCTGACTGGTTAGGTTGTTGTTTCACAACTCCAAAGTATGGAGTTCAATACTGATCGCCAGTAATTATCTGTGTGGAATCTGTGTATGCAAGCACTTTTATATCATGATATGTGTGTCCATTCATAGCATACATGTTTATGTTCAAAGAGAAGAGGATACTATACTGATGAAGGGTGGAAGTATATCTTATACAACAACTGGTAATGTTGACAAGCACTGCTGGAAATTAATTTGTTTTAGAGCTGCTAGTTCCAAAATATAACTGTGCTTGCAGTTTCCACTCAGGCACAATGTTTTTGGCAAATAAATACACTTGCATAAATGTAAGAAAATGTTGATGTGAGTGACAGAAGGTAGTAGTGGAAAGCATAGTACAACAGGTAAAATTAGAAAACTTAAAAAAGGTCTTAAATATGCATGCATCCAGTCAGCATCTAGATAGGGATGAAAGCTAGTATAGAAATAGTATTGCAGTTGTATTTTAATATAATTCACAAAGGAAATACTTCACTGAGCAATATTCATTGAAAAAGAAGTCTCTCTTGGCGCAATGAATGCATGGAAATAACATCTTAACAGGTATGAGAACTAAAAACTGATAGGGTCAGATGTCGCAAAATGTGTGCAGTTAGGTAATCTTCAAGAGGCTGTGTGTGCATTTATCTTTGTCTTATTTGTCGAGGTGGCCTGAAGATGTAGAACATTAGCACATATGTGATAGTACAATGTAAAATAGTTCAGTTATTTGGTAAAGCTGAATGTAGAAATTTGGTTGCTGGTTAGGCTCAGATTTGAAATAAAAACAAATGCTATGAAACCTAACTCAGAATCATAGCCATTGTCAAGTTCCTAGGGTAGCTGAAGGTTTGTAGCACAATGTAGCAGAATGTTTAATATTCTTTCTGAAGGTTTGTAGCACAATGTAGCAGAATGTTTAATATTCTTTCTGAAGGTTTGTAGCACAATGTAGCAGAATGTTTAATATTCTTTCTGAAGGATTGTAGCACAATGTAGCAGAATGTTTAATATTCTTTCTAAAGGTTTGTAGCACAATGTAGCAGAATGTTTAATATTCTTTCTGAAGGCTTGTAGCACAATGTAGCAGAGTGTTTAATATTCTTTCTGAAGGCTTGTAGCACAATGTAGCAGAATGTTTAATATTCTTTCTGAAGGCTTGTAGCACAATGTAGCAGAATGTTTAATATTCTTTCTGAAGGCTTGTAGCACAATGTAGCAGAATGTTTAATATTCTTTCTGTAGGCTTGTAGCGCAATGTAGCAGAATGTTTAATATTCTTTCTGAAGGCTTGTAGCGCAATGTAGCAGAATGTTTAATATTCTTTCTGAAGGTTTGTAGCACAATGTAGCAGAATGTTTAATATTCTTTCTGAGGGTTTGTAGCACAATGTAGCAGAATGTTTAATATTCTTTTCTGTTTGCATGTTCATTTTTACCTTAATAGCTCATTAGCTTAATGCTGATAAATAGTTTTGTACCCCTATTACTGTGAATGCAGTGTTTTGTCATAAACTACCTTTGGTACAGATCACTAACTTCTTCCATCATTTAGGTGTTGCAAGCCAGAAAAGAGTGAAAACCAGAGTGCTTCATCACAATAGTTTCATGTTTCTTAGAATTGATGCTTCCTGGATAGGTTAAGTCTTATAATAAATCTGTATATTTATAGTGGTATATTAGCTACAGTCAGCAACATAAATGAAAAGAGAAAACAACATAAGAGCAGATAGTAATAAAATATGGATATAATTAATGAATATTATTACACAAAAAAAGTGTCCTTTCCAAGTCCTCCCAACACACTGCCTAAGTCATATTTTTTCAATAATATCTGGTTAAGATTTATTTGCTTTGTCACAAGGAGAAAGAATAGTTCTTAAGGACTGTTCCTTTTTATTGCTTACTTCTTGAACTGTTTTTCACACAAAGAATGTATAAACCATGAATACAAATATTCCCATGGTGCTGGTAATGTAATGCATGAAAAAACAACGAGCAGCTTAACTAAATGAGTTGTATGACCCAGAGGAATGTAAAGAAATAGACGGTGCTGATGAGTAGGCCATCTGTGAACTATGTGCAGATTTGTATGTATAGCATGAAGCTGGTTGGGACATAAAAACTGACAGTTAAAGCTGAGAACTCTAAACACCATAGGAACATCTCATGCTAAAATAAAAAAACAAGCATAAGGAATAAGAAGAAAGAGGCATTATTAGTAAATAAAACTTCCAGGGAAAATGAGCAAAGACTTAAACATGTGGTAGTAACTTATTTCAGAGCATAAATGCTGGAGAGGATAAAAATAACCACATTTAATGGAATCCAGTCTAGAGTAAAGTGGAGGCAATCCAAGTGTTGTCTTTCTGTAATATAAAAAAATATAAAATTAAACTGTTCGAGTTCAGCTCCAGTAATGGCAAAACAGGATAGAGCATATCACTTCAGTGGACAGCAGATAGCTGAATGTGGGCTATGTAGCTGAGTTTGGATTTGTACTGAGGTCAGATAATGTATTCCAGACTATATATGTGTGTATATATATATATATATATATATATATATATATATATATATATATATATATATATATATATATGGGTCTACTTTGACCCACCGAATTTACACTTTGACGAAACTTAGTTTGGCAGGTCCAGTTTCACAAATGTCCATTTGTCTGAAAATGCACTTTCGCAAAACTACAGTTCATCGGACAATGAAAAAATCGCCCCACAAAACTGACTTATGCAGGAGAGCAAACCCCCCTTCACCCACCACACCCCCACTACTAATATATACTAACTCTGAGATCGCACTGCAGTGGGGAAAAGGGAACATTCCCTTATCCCCACTGTGCCGCAATCTACCACAACTCCAGTTTCATGAAAGTGCATTTTTGGATAAATGCACTTTCGCAAAAATGGACTCACAAAACTAAGTTTTGCTAAAGTGTAAATTCGATGGGTCAAAGTGCACCCATATATATATATATATATATATATATATATATATATATATATATATATATATGAGAGGAGAAATATTTGTTAGATGTCAAGCATTATTGATCCCTCCTCCCCAAATGAGTTACCACTCGATACACTTATACAGGCCTTTATCAAATACAGAAAGATCGATTCTGAAGCATTAAGCAAGATGCATATTAAGAATATGAAATTGTATAAACAAGTTCCTCTTATAAGACAACACATGCCAAATGATGCAAAAAAAAATCTAAAATATGAGTGCTTCTTCTGAACACCTGTTTCAAAAACAGGCTGCTTAAACTAAAACAGACAACTATCACATAAGAGCCAACATCCTGTCTGACTTTTTTTCAGAACAGGTATAATCAAAGAGCATTTTGGAAATTTTCCAGCTGATTAATGTGTCATTCCTTTTCTAATAGCTTTCAGATGTTGGTTGTCTTAAAAAAAAGACTATTATAAATCCCTTTTTGACATATTCCTTTAACTTTATCAACAAATGAAGCAACATGTGAAGTAATTATATGTTCAAAAATCCTTTAGTCAATATTACCAATATAGTTCATTGCTCTTGAAAGTTTTGTTTCATAAAAGGAACTACAGGCTGTACTTCTAATGAGAATGGTTTGCAAAACAGCAATGAGAAATATAAAGTTATGAGAAATGACACAGCATGCGCACAATACCTCTTCTGTACATGGACCCAAACAGCACACAGCACAACCCTGTATGCCAGGAGCCAGGTATACTATGCAGAGAGCTCTTCTTTCCCTCCTTAAATATAAATTTTTCTGACTACAAAATTTATGTTAGTACTTTTTCAGTACTTTTGCTGTTCCTCACTAATTAAGTACTGATAAGGATCAAATTTTATGATCCCGGTGCTTCTTTATAATCTTGCCAGCCACCCAATAAGAAAAGCATGATTTCAGAGTAGTCATTGCCCAGCCACATGCATCATGGCAGGAGATGATTTTTATTAGATTGCATTAGACAGAGTGATGCTTTTATAAAATAGAGCAAATGTGTTTTTACAAGTTCAGTTGCACTGGAAGTAACTGGAATAAAAGTGAAATTTTCTGTCCATCAAGTGGCATGAAGCATGCCACTACCCACTACCCTTAACATCAAAAAGAAAAATGTCTCTGGCTTCTTCTGTCTTCTTCTGCATCAGGTCATTGACAAATTTTATGTTTTGCATCAAGTGTACCTTAGCTGGTCCAAGTGTTACTCCAAGATGCAGAAGACTTGATCGGCTGGACATTGGCCATTAGTCAGATGGACCTTGTGACAAATGGCATTCAGGTGTAGACTGAAATGTGTTAAAGGCAACTTAATGATTAGTTTCAACAATGGTTAGTGAAAAAAGGAGAAGGCGCAAATTCACCATTGCTGTGTAGAGAAAGGCAAGAAGGATACATCTGTCATGTTACTAGACTGACCCTGACTCTCCAGAGGAGCCCTCAAGCTCTCTGATTAGTTCAAAATTTCTTCTTAACATGTCTTATTTATTTCTTTCTTTGCATTTATCTACTGGGAAAGCCTGATTAAGTATTAAACCTCCTTTTGAGCAGAGGTCTGGGAAGAAAAGCACCACAAGTAGGTGCAGCGGATATAAAATGTTTACACACCCCTGTAAAATGCCAAGTTTTTGTAATATAAAAAACTGAGATCACAATAAATCATTTCAAAACTTTTCCCACCTTTAATGTGACCTATAACTTGTACAATTCAATTGAAAAACAAACAAATCTGTTAGAAGAAAAATATAAAAAATAAAAAAAGTACAATACGCTGGTTGCATAAGTGTGCACACTCTTAAACTAATACTCTGTTGTGTGTGCACACCCTTAAACTAATACTTTGTTGAAGCACCTTCTGATTTAATTACAGCATTCAGTCTTCTTGGGTAGTAGTCTGTCAACATGGCACATCTTGACTTGGCAATATTTGCCCACTCTTCCTTGCAAAAGTGCTCCATATCTATTAGATTGTGAGGGCATCTCTTGTGCACAGCCCTATTCAGGTCACCCCACTGAAGACATAGCTGGTATGTTTTCTTCATTGCAGTCTTTGTATTGAACCATACGTCATTCACTAACCACTTAATTCTTCACTATTAGTACTGGAACCCTGGTGTTGCTAAATTTATTCATTTATTAATTATCTGTACATTAGTTAAATGAGGTCCAGAAACTTTTTTGGTAACATCCAGTTATCAGTCTGTGAGATAGATAGATAGATAGATAGATAGATAGATAGATAGATAGATAGATAGATAGATCATTCGATCTAGTGTGCAGTCCATGAAATAGTTTGTATTTTAGGTTTAGGGAATGAGTTTCCTGATGAGTTATACATCAAAGCAGACCTCCACATATTTTATTTATCCATTACCTACTTTTCTATGTTCAGGTAGTGTTTCCTATTGACTTTAATGGGCATGTTTTTTTTTTTTTCTACAGAATACAGTTTTACATGGTTTATTTATATTTTATTGATGGATAGTCCTGTGAATGTTTTTATTCAGTAGGTGCTGAGATAAAGTTTAATGTTGTCTTGACATGTCAACTCATTTGATGTATTTTATATTTAGTGGCATTTATGTTAGGCCTAGTTAGTTTACTTTAGTAAGTTTAGATAAGTTAAAATCAGGTCTATTTTTGTTAATAATGCTGTTTTCTGTTTGATTAGTTATAGTTAGTGTTTTCTTTGTCTTTTTTCTTTCTAATAATAAGAATTTCAATTCTAAGGGTTGATTCGGGTGTAATAGTTGCTTCAGATGGCTGTGCATGTGGATTTTGTGTGTGCAGTGTGCAAAAGGACTCATAGTGGAATTATTCTTCGATGGACAAATATGTGAACAAATATGTGCTCTGATTCACTGAAAACCACTTTAGCTAAAATAATTTCAAGTTTTTTTCCAGGGGTCCAAGCTCCCCCTTATCACCTGGTGGGGGGAGACAGCCTTCTCCCAGCTTATATATACCAACTCCACAGTCATACAACAGTGGAGAAAGTGCAACCCCTCTTATTTACTGAAAGCAACTTTTAGTGATAAAGCTGTTGCACTGCCTTGTCTCAAAACATAATCCTTTGACTAATATTGAAATTCCCATGTAATAGTACTTTATTTTTTACACATTCTAATGAATGGGAGATGCAGCCTGTTTTGTGCAATTTTTTAGTCTGGCAGTTTTAGATTTAGGTTTTGTTTTAGGTAGGCAATGTCGTTTTGAAATGTGTTAGTGTCCTCTTTTTGTATATGTATTTTTTAACACTGTAGTGAACTGGAAATTCATTCTGTACTTTAGTTTGTTTATTTTTATGTCATGCAACACTTTTAAGATGCATTAAAATAGAGTTAAGTTTAGAAACATTGTTTTCAATGGGCTAGGATATTTTAGGCTGTCAGTATCTCTCTTTTGTGCGTGTTCTGAATAAAATTTTAGTGATATTTCCGTCAAATAGAATAAATATACTGGATTTAGAGGGCTTTTAGTAGCTTTGGTTATGTTCTGGGGGTCTAAATAGGGTGATGATTCCCTAAGAGAATAAGTATTTTAAAATAACTACACAGTATTCTTAGCGCATACTTTATTTGGGAACTACTGGTAGTATAAATGTACATAGATAGTTAAATACATACAGAATGATAGACAGACAGATAGATAAATAGATACGTATCTGTCCTAAAAACTAGAGCAAGATATAAGGGTATGATACCTATCTATATCAAACAAAGCTCCTCATTAGCACTCTTCAAGAAAAATCTTGATGATTGGATGGGAGATAGGAAATTCACCCCAGTGATCACTTCTGTGGCTCTGCTTGACAGGGGCACAGGAAAATAATTTTCTTGGGTGGCAAAAGCCAGGGTACCATTTGGCTAGGCTTATATAGGTCCTAGGGCCAATAGCCTAGTATCTACCTATGAACCTATGATACGCTTACACAACATTCTTCAGTAAAGAAAACCTCTGATTGGATGAAAACACATAAAGATGGGACCATTACTGATGCCTGAAGACCAGTCTGTAAAAAGATCCCTCATACTCCAGCCCCATTACAGTACATCTACATTTATAGTTTGCCATTAAGAAACAAACTGGAGTCAACACTAAAAGTAGTGTACATCTTTCACAGGTGTCAGCTCCATAGCTGAGCTTTAAAAGTGCCATCACCATTAATCACTTAATTAATTAGTCATGAGGATTTTCATATAACTGCAATTATGCTAAAAGCTGATCCATTATCTGTAACTTGGTGTACTAAGGCCACAAGTATTTGTGCCACTGAGCAATCCAGGGCTTCCCAGAATGCTTAGTACCTTCCCTGTCCCAAAGTGCACCACAGTGCTGTGACTGTCTACATCTCCATTGCCACCTAAAGTGCTCAGATACTCTCTAGGCAGTCCCGGGATGCTTTTTCTAAATATTATTTGAAAGGGGTCATGGCTTACCTACTTTTGCTTTCATCATTTTTTAATGACCGCATTTTTGGTCATTTTAATAATGTCTGATTTTTTTACACTAAATTTCTAAAACATTGTTATCAAAGTTATTCTTAGACATTTTGGTCTAGTCTTGCCTTTTTAACATTATCAGATGATATGCTATACGTTTCATAGTCAAAAATTAAGTTTTGTGTTTCATCCTAACCTTTTACATTACCTTAACTGTCTTCCCAGATCATGTTATTATTATTATTGAGTTATTACGATAAACTTTTAGCATTTGCTGTATGCATTCAGCCTCTCTCTTCTGGTGTGGTCATTTGTTTACTCTTTCCACAAATTGCAGTGGTTCTTCTTTATTGTTACCATAAAACTTTCATTGTTTTCTGTTGCTTGTAGTGCTTATCTGGCCTCTCTTGTTTAATCATTGACCATCAGTTCCACAGGAGCTTCATTGAACAGAAAATCTCTTTACAGGACAGGCATGAGAAGTGTGTCATTTGATTAAAAGGAGGTCATAACATCGCTAAGTGTGTTGTTTCCGCAGAATTTTCTGCTTCAGTATGCCATCACTGAGAGGAAAGATGACAGACATATTTGCAAAATAAATCCTTGCTCCAATTTCTGATACTAAAGGCTGTCTTGAACCTATTACATCTTTGGCCATAAGACTAGCTGTTGCATCCAATATAAAGTGAACAAAAAGTCAGTTGTCGAATCTATTGTATCTAAGGCAGTTGCAAAGAATATGGATCCAAATGTTATCATTAAACAGTCTGAAAACGTTACCAGTCCTTTTAGTTTTATGTTATGTGCTACTTCACCGACTAGCACAGTGTTTGCTAATTAAAGAAGCTGCCATGATTCCTGCAACCCTGATAACAAAGCCATCAATGTCAAGATGAGGCTCAACACTTCTTTTCAATTTTAATTATAGGAAATGCATGTAGCCCTTATAGAGTCCTAAAAGAACTTTTTGGCCCCTTCCCCTTTTCCAGGTTCTTCTTAGATAATAAAGAATTGACCACCACCTATAATCTCCCTCCAAGATACCAAAGTTTTCCTTGTTAGGCCCCATATTTACAGTACTATATAGTACTTGCAAAAACTGAAATAAATGCCTTTATTTTTTAATTACCTGGAGCTGTACTGCACAAATGCCAAATATGTCAGCTTTTCCTTTATGTGCTAAATCTTCTTGTCCCTTCAGAATAAAAGTATTTACTCACTGTAAGTTTTATAAAGGTGGTTTATTATGTAGTAACAGCATACAGTGGAGGTAGATACAGTAATTCAACAAAATCTGAACAAGTCTTGTACTGATACTGTCTCCAATAACAGCGCTGATGAACTGTACCAGACTGAATACTCAAGAGTTCTGTAGTTCTGAAGAATGAATTATACTGTCCTTTGTAACTCTAAATTCAGAACTGTTGCTTTCCTCTGCAAGAGCAAAACTAAGACAAACTGCACTGTTTTCTAAAGTTTCTGGAATTTTACTCACTTCTGAACACTTGAACTGCTGGACATTTGAACTGACGTCCGTACTCAGTCTCCTGAATAACTGTACTGACTTTTGTCTTGGAAGTATCTCTCGTGTACATTTCCTACAAGTTCCACACCCCTCTTTAACCTTGGTTCCCAAGCCATCTAAACAAGATCTGTTTTCGTACCAAATGTTCCCCACATTCTGCTAGCAGGTCTCATCCTTATCAATGCTTTGGCTTGCAGTTATATCCCTGAGCTCATTTGTATCCTTCACTTAACCATTCCTTTCTATTGAAACTGCACTTAATGAAACTGCATGTAAAATGTGAAATATAAAACAAAGATAACAGCCTGCTTTAATATAGCTGAATTTCTAGGCCTATGCAAAGAGAATACCGTAGGATTTAGTCTGTCAAAATTATATTTATGTGAACCCACTTCTTACAGTACTAACTCCAAAAACCCAGCATGAACAGGTTAAATTTTGTTGTCAACCATTTATGATCCTCAACTTTGCATTCAATTACTCAGTACCAGTGTCGATCGCTTCAGTGTTTATACCTCTTTTGACTTTTTCCGTATCAATGGTGTTGCCTCCAGTGCTAAATCCAGGATCAGTTCTTGCCTTGAGATATCATTTCTAATACTGGCCCGTATGTTCGCAGTGTGGATGTAACAGCCTGTTGTCTTGATAGCTTGTAATGTGACTGGAGTTGCTTAAGGACAGATGTTTCAATTCCTGTGTCAAGTCTGACTCAATACATTTCTTTAATGGCATATCCTCTACAATGAGGTCTGTGGAAATTATTTCCTGGTCCAGATTTTTCTTTTACCAAATCTTAGGTCTCACAGTGTCTAAGTCAGGATAGAAGGACCAAAGCAATTCAGCAGTTGTATCAGTGCACTTTGACTCCCTTGACCCTTGGGGAACTCTTCTTCTTCATCTAACTCACCTCCTTCAAAGGTATGCAAGGAAACATGGAAGATGAAACATATGGACTGCCCCATGGTGTCCCCTACAACCAGTTTTGACAATAAGAAGTATATTGATTTCCCCGGGTTCCCTCCTGATGACCCCAAGTTTGAGAGAGACTTGGAAGGTTCACATCGGAAAAGCAGGTGGCCAACAGACTGCCCATACTTCCCTCAGTAGATGCTACAGAAAGTCATTCAATGCACCCATTAGTTTTCTGGGTGGTATCCCCATTGACTGATATTCATAAGATAGTTACCAGGACTTCCTGAAGGAACCTAGATGGAGTATCACCTGATCCTGGTAAAGAGGTTTGTGTACTGCAATCTCCCAATGACTGGGCATAGACTCCAAAACTGAATACTTTAGTGCCAATAGCTGCTTTCATGAAGGCTTCAACACCCTGCATCCCTATCATCCAAAAAGAAGATAGGGAGTCTACAACGGTGGATTTCCATTGGAAGCATATCATAGAATCATACAATTATAGAATGTAAAAGACAAATGGACCATGTGATCATTTATAGCTTACAAGTACCCATCCTTAGACCCTAACCTCCTTTGTCAAGGAGCGATAGGCCAATCATACTGAGGGTAAATTTATGAAGACCAAGCCAATTGTCATATTCCTTCTTAAAGGAAGACAGTGTGTCACACTGATTGAGCTGGACAGGAAGTTTCTTCCATATAAGGGGTAGCTGTTGTAAAGCAAATCTGCCTCTGCACCAGGATTTGTTTATTTGCTGAAGCAAGTTCAGATCTCTGGTTCCAGCATTCACAGGGCTATTTGATTTGTGGAGAAAAAAGAGGTCTCAGACTGTTGGATCCATAATGGCTTGGAAGATAAGGTAATGATCACCCCAGAGCCTATAGGACACTGAATACAAGGAAAAGGCTGCCAGCCTCTCTTGGTAGATTGGCTCCTTTAGGCTCCTGATCTTTCTTCTCAAGAAAATGTGTGATCCATACAGCTCCTTGAAATATTTAGTGAGATACATCCCAAAAGGGGTATGGCATTCTATGACTGGCCTGATCAGTGCACAATAAGGAGAGATAAGGACTATTTTAGATCTAGAAAATACACTTTGTTATCAGCTGTGCCAGATAAACATATTTCTTGACCACTGCTGCAGCATTATGATCAAAGGTATAAGGAGTTATCTACTCTTGTTTCAAGATCTCTAACATTTTCATTTTGGAGTGGGGTGCCTTCTATGCTATAATCTACATGAATGGTTTCTTGGAAAAATACAACAATATTTTATTTTTAACATTTTTAGCCTGTTTTCAGAGAACTATTTTTAACATCTAATTTAACTTTGTAGCTTCTGCATATCAGAAGGGAAGTTAAGTATCTTGCCCTGTTTACAATCATCAGCAAACTTGGTTAACCAGAATTCTCTGTTTTTGATTTGGAGTTTGGAGAAGTATATGCCAAATTGTAGAGGTCCTAGCATGGATTCCTCTGGCAAGGATGTAGTTAGGCATACTCACTGTACTCAACTGAGTTAAGTTTTTATCTGAGCATCTCTCAGAAATGTTATAGTTCAAACAGCACACGTTATTTGATGCTGTTCAGACTATTGTCTGCTGTTTGGTGCTATACAAAGCGTGCTTTCCTGAGAAGAATGTACCTCTAAAACAGCCTTATTTATGGTTGCAAGTGGCAACAATTGAAAATAAAGTATCCCTACCATTCTGAGAGCTGAGAACATGCTTTAAATGATAGGTGGATAGTGAGGGCAACAACATAAAGTTTGAGTACAAAATGTAAATTTCTGGCTACACTCCTGCCCTGTGGTATCACACTGGTTAGTTGCTGGAAGTCAAGTTGTATAAGATTTTTTAAACTGTAGCTTATTAGATCTGTTATGCGCTATTCCCTGTCCTTGCTGATAAGGCTCAGTAGGCTGATGGTCTATAATTCCTGGGATTCATGGTTGGGCTTCTTTTGTGAAGTGGCATCAAAATTGCTGTGCACCAAACCTCAGGGATAAAGCCAGTATATAAGCTCAGGTAGAATAGTTGTGGAAGCGGGTCCAATAGCACATGTTCGGTGCTGTCCAGCAGGCAGCCTGGTATGTTATTAGGCCCTATAGAAGACGTATTTGTTTGTTTTGGAGAGTGCCTTTAAGAAGTGCTCTACTCTGATGCTAGGATGCTTAAGGTCATTGGACATATGTGGGTTTTGTATAAATGTCTCTGGGGTGAAATTTGCACTGAATTTATTACCTAATATATTTACAATATCTATTGGAGCAGGGTAGGTAGTATCATTATGAATAATTTCAAAACAATGTTGGATATTATTTTGTAACTTCCTGAGATAAGTAAAGAAGAATTTGTAATTATCCTTAACTTCTGATGCCTGTCTAAGTTCATGGGAAGCCTTTTTTCCTGATTGTATTTTTTAGTATACCTTAGATAACTTTTTGATGTTAACCTTGATTTGTGGGTCTTTAGTTTTGGATATATTATAATTAACTTTTATTCCTTTTAGTTTATTGTTTACTTATGCACATGGGCCACTAGGCTGGTTTGCTGTTATCCTTCCCTTTTTGTTTAGCTTTGGTAAGGCCTGACAGATTTATACAGCTGTGAACATAACATTTGCAAAGCTACTAATTGTGACAGCATTTGGGCTTTACAGTTATACATGAGCTTACAGACTACATCATAGAATTGTAGGAAGTTTGTATGTTTTAAGTCTTTGAGTACTGTGATAGTTGCATCTGGTGGTTTACGGTTTTGAAAAAAAATGTTAGCAATTTATGGTTATACTTGACTGGGTAAGGGTTACCAGTGGAATAGTGCATATAAATGCTGTATTTGTAAGGACTAGGTAAAGAACATTTTGTCTTCTAATGAGCTTGTTTATGAAATTGAGGAATTTTGGAGCATAGCCTACATTTGAGGTATAGGTCTCCCATTATATGTAGTGGAAGTTCATCCAATGTACTTAAGAAATGGGCATGCATTTTCTGGGGTCATTGAGGGAGGTCCTGTAGCATGCTATGATCTGATAGTTTTATTTCAAGTGAGTTGAATCTCAGTAACTTTGGCTTGTGGGTCTCTGGGAATCTACCTTTAGATAATATAGTCTTTAACAAATATGGATACTCCAGTACTGTTACCATCTTGTCTAAAGGAATGGTAGGTATAAAACTCTGGTATAGCGGGGGTGCTTTCTGCACTTCTAAATGAAATTTAATATACATGCAAATGTGCTCCAAATGCAGGAGGGCTTCAAAATCAGGGAATTTGTTGTTTAGACTACTTGAGTTGAGCAGAGCCACACTGGTATTGTCTGGTGCTTTGCTTGTTAAGTTTTTTAGGCCGGGAGCTCCATTAGGTGGACTCTGTCTAAAAAAGGTCCTATGAGGTAAGCCAATGCCTTGACCAGTATGAAGAAGCCTGGGAATGAGAGTTGCAAGCCATCTTTGACAAAGGAAGTAGAGCTGTGCAGGAAGTGATCCCAAGCTGACACATATGGGTCACCCTTGAATGACACCATTTATTCAGCCAGTTGTTGAAATCAGTCATCTTTTCCTTGTACCTTGGCATCATTATTGGAGAAGGTAGGAGCAGGATTCCGCTCAACACCAAGACTTTTCCTACATTTGTGACATGCATAGAAAGCTGAGAAAGGTCTCCCTACATACCCCTTAGGGGTTTGCGTACTGGACCATTTACAGTGACATGGACCACCACCATGTCGTAGTTATACTTGGTCATCAGAAATCTTAGTAACTGAAGACAACTCACTGCCACCTTATTTTCATCCAGTCTTGTGAGTGTAGAGTCTATTTGTCTTACCATGGAAATTACAAATTACCTGTACATTTTTATTAGCAGGGAGTATAAGCACACCTGGTTTGGGCTAACTTTTTTTTTTCTTGGGGACTCTTGATTATGGATGGCACTACGTGTTTTGGTTTTTAACTTCCACTGAGACCTGTTCTTGTTAGATCTTGGTGGCTAAGGCAATGACTTTTTTACAGCCTCAGCATATAGTAATTTTCCATGTATTTGTGAAGAGTGCTGTGATGTTGTGTGTTACTCATAGACTGATTTCTGTGAGAGATAAAGCAACTAGTAGTAGTTCATTGTCTGTCAGCATCAGGCACTTGCTAGACTGTTCGAGTATACTAAGTGTTAAGATGCTGGCAACTAATATGAGACAAGTAGGCTGACCTTGCGTTTAGTCCTCAAGTAAATTTGTGAATATATGAATAATTTTTACAGTATTTAGTTTGTTGGATTTTTTATGAATTCTTATCAGTACAAAATATGAAATGCTTCTTTTCCTTGATGAATTCTTATGAGTACAGAATATTATATATTAGTGAATACCAAAAAAGTTTGTAGGATAATAGTTAACTACCTAAGGTGCTTTACTAAGGCAGAAGCAGTTTACTGAAACTTAACTTGGTCCTAAATAAAATGGTATCACCATTAGCCTGCTAATGAGTATAGCTATGAGAAGTCATGCTAGGATTCACTTCTGTCGAGTGCAGGTTTGAGCAATGATGTGAGAAGCACAACTCAGTGCAATATAATCTGAAGTAAGAATTCAAACAAACAAATGAAAATGCAGCTTTTAAACAGCTTTTGGCTCCAGCAATAATGATAGCTTTCTAGAAACAGCAACAACTTATCCTCCCCCACACTATAATCGCCATCATCTCTCCTACTGCTCACCCAGACTCTGCCACAACTTGCTGTGAGGGAAAGGTTAGTTTGCGTTTGTTTTCTTATATTTTGTGTTACTTTATTGCCTTCTTCTATTTTGTATGTTATGATTTGTTTTCTTTACACCGTAGTTTACTTATATTCCTATATTACTTTTAATTGCATATTAAAACTAGGAAAGAGAACACAGCTGTGTCTAGGGTTGCTACCTCTCCGTTTTTTTTTTGGGACTATCCAAAAATCAAACAAACTGTCTGGTAAACACTGCACAACCTGCAGTATTTTGTTTCAAAAAAGAAACAGACTATCGGAGTTTGTTAAATTGACAGATTTACTATGTTTTTTTAAAGAAAAACATAGTAAGTCGGCAGGAAGTAGGCATCAGGGACAAAAAAGAGAGTGTTCCCCATCAGCTGATGTCATAAAGATGTCACAAAATGGGTTGGACATAGACAGTAGAGGAAGTGGGTGGGGTTATGAGTTGGGACCATTCTCCTGTTTTAGCCACAATGAAAGGTGGCAACCCTAGCTGTGTGTCTTATGAGTTGCACAGAAATTAGAACAGGTCAATTAAGGAGTCACACAGAAGTTAGATCAGGTCAATTAAGGTTAATTATCTGTGAACTGAGGGTGGAACAAGGAACTTCTATTTAAGGGGTAAAATAAAACATTTCAAAGCTTTACTGGAAAAGCTCACCCAGATTCCGCCACAGCTTGCTCTGAGGGAAAGGTTAGTTTGCTTTTGCTTTCTTGTATTTTATATTACTATATTGCCCTCTTCTATTTTTTATATTGTGAATAGTTTTCTTTACCGTGTGTTTTACTTGTATTCTTGCTTTTATTGCATATTAAAACTAGGAAAGAGACCACATCTGTGTCTCTTGTAAGTCACACAGAATTTTATTTCCAAGCCCCTCCCCATGCTATTGTGTTTTTAAACTCAACAGTCTTTCAAGTTGCCTGCCCCTTATGTTAATTTGGCCACATATATCCTTCCCTCTCCTCTTTCTTTGGCTGTTGTGAGCAAGCACAAAATTATCATTTTGTGAAATCACTCCCCTTCAACTATTTAAATGTATTGGCCATCCCACTGTATTCCATAGAACCAGAATACAAAGTGCTCACCCCCTTTCAATCTATCTTGCTCCTTTAAAATTAGTGGCTCTCCACTTAGACAGCTAAAGATTAAGTTACCCTCTGTTTCATATCTAAATGCTCAGTGCACACTGAAGTGCTTAGGATATTAACTCATTTTTTCCATCTTACATTTAAAATCTGCAGCACCTTGGAGAGCTCACATTCTGCCTCTCAGTAGTCATTTTGGGATTAATGCTTCTGTTTTCTCCTGGTGAGAGAAGTAGCTTAGAAACATTATTTCCTGTATACTGCTGGTCACTGGAAACCCTAGTAACCACTTTATAGGTGGCAGCTTGGAATTTGTGCTTATATTCTGCTCCTGGTGAGAGAAGGAGCAGAGTACATTGATTCCTGAATTTTTCTGGTTGGGCAGTGAGTGTCTGTGCTTGACTTTCCTGATTGGTCGGATTGCTTTTCAAGGCATCTACCAGGAAAAAGGTACAACAAGCTTACAGATCCTTGCATCATCTGTGACAAGACTGTGGATCACCAAACAGGCTATTGCCAGCTTCTCATCTTAGGACTGGTGCTAATGCTTGCTTCTGGTGAGAGAAGAAGCAAAGGAGCATTGTATCCCAGCAGAGTGAAGCTGTGGTGAGACCAGCACTAGTAGTAGTCAGGCAGTAGCTATTCACATGACTCCCCTCTTTTCATTATTCATGACAAGCTAATTCTTTGTTTTCAGTAAGTAATGCTTGACTTGTTCCTAACTTCTGAATATCTGCCTAAATACTTCATCCTTTAATCATCAGGGTCTGCTTATTAGTTTCCTCTCAAGTGTTTGGCAGTGCCCTCTATAGACACAGACACCTTCAGTGACATTTTTCTTGTAAAAGCACAACCGAAATTTCATCAATACCTAGTTGCACACAGGACAACTAGTTTGCAGTGACAAGCACTGTCCCCCAGAGATGCAAACCAGATACTCCTGACATTGCTTTATATTATCACTCCAACCGTGTAGTCAGTAAAAAAGGGTCTGCTGCCATGGATATGAACTTTTCGACTATCTCCATTACCAGCTTGATGGACATGGGCATCCTCAGGCAATGTACAAATTGCATCGTGTTTACTGACAACCAGTTAATTCTCAAACAAACTGATATGGTATGTAAGAGATGTATTAATACAACATCACTGAAGGCAAACTTCTCACATAAAAGTACTCCTAATGTCAATAAGGTTGTCAGTAGTAGACACACTCTGCACCCATCACACACAATTCAAAGAAGACATATAGACCCACATATGCTGAGGCACTTAACCTTCCTAAACACCAAAGACCTCCTAGACAAAGTACACATAACAAATACCCTCAGCAGTCCCCAATGCATTCTTTCAAAACAACACCTACATCGACACATATAGCCTCACCTCATGAAGTCTCTACTTATAAGCCCTTAAAGTAAGCCACCATAAAATCCAACATTCTGAACATTGGAGACTCCACCGTGAGACACACTGATATCTCTCTCACAAGACTGAATAAGGAGAAAGTCACAGTCACTTGCTTATCAAGAGCTAGGACTGCCACATTGCACATGCATTCAGGTCATTGGACCAAAAGTACCAGTATGACTCAGTCATAGTCCATGTGGATGTAAATAACTAGATATGTACGTCCCTAGACTATATGAAGGCAGACATCATGGAGCTCTTGGAATATCTGTCCCAGGCTGGTATGAGCCTAGCATTGAGAAGCATTTTACCTTCTCCAGGGATGATGCCATAATATGAAAAGAATATGACTGACTTTAATAATTGGCTTAGTTTCCTGTGTCATTCTAAGGGGGTACAATATTTGTCGCCATGAAAGGAGATAGTCAACAGACCACACTGCTTTGCCAGGGATGGTCTGCACCGCTCCCCTCTAGACTTTCAAATATTAGCTAAAACATTGTCTTACCCCATAGTACCTTTTTTAGGTACTGCCAAACTGAAAGTATTTCTGACATAGCAGCTCAAACCTAGGAAAATACAAAGGTATTGCTGCTCAATGCTAGAAGTCTAAACAAAAAACTCCACTCACTAGAAGCTCTCTTCACTCTAGGGAATGCTGACATCTGTGCGGACACTGAGCAACTGAGACATGGTTTAAAGCCATGGAGGGCACATAGATAGTGCAAGGTTATAATGCCTTCCACACATTTAAACCAACTACTACACAGATAGGGGCTAAAGGTGGAGATGTCTTGATTTACATCAAAAATAAGTATACCTCAAGACTGGTCAGACAGGACAATCCACTTGAGCTATTCCATGCTGAAATCACCATAGGCAAAATCCAATACCACTTCCTTGCAAGCTATCAGTCTCCCTCTATGACTCAGGAAACCCATACCATGTATTTACACTTATTGGAAACACTGACTATCCAACCCAATGCCATATTCATGGAGGGCTTTAATTACCCCACTATTAACTAGGAATTCTGTACAACACCAAACATATATGCACAGAGATTCCTGAATTTTGTAAACACAAACTCCCTGGACCAGATTGTCAATACACCAACCAGGGATGCAACCATATTGGATCTGGTCCTCACTAATATGAAAGAGTGCTTCACATCCCCTAGTGTAATGTCTTCCCTGGTAATATCAGACAACAAAATGGTCTCCTTTGAAGTAAAAATAAAACCTGGACCCCCAGCTAACCCTGAAATATTCATGAACTACTTAAAGGCTAACTTTCTGCTATTAAGTGATAACCTGGCAAAATTTCAAGCCCCCATTAACAGTGAGAACACTGCTGTCTGTGCAGAACTCTTCACAGAAACCCTATGCAAGCATGTTAATAGCTGCATAGAGGCATCTGTACCCACCAGGAAGAAGTACAGAACTAACTCAAAACACAAGCCACCCTGGTAGAATCACAAAATCAATAGGCTGTATAATACAACAAAGAAAATCATGGCAAAAATTAGGAGATGCAGCATCCAGCAGGGTAAAAGCACTTGCATCAAACTAAACAAACAACTCAGAGAACAAATAAAGTCTATCAAAGCCAACTTTGAGGTAAATTTAGCCTCCCAGGCCAAGGACAACCACAAGGCATTCTTTAGCTATGTCCACAACCTCAAACGCAATACACAATTGTGTGCAGAGCTCATTGTAAATTGAGTCACCTACACTGAGCCAGAAGATATAGCAAACCTAATGGCTGAAAAATTTATCTCCAACCTTACCCTCCCCAACCTTCCCTCAGGAAATACCATCAAATATAATTCCCTCTGCTATCACTATGGAACAGGTCCTTAATGCTCTCTCTAAGGCCACAAACACTGCAACAGTAGGCCCAAACAATATCCCAGGATGCCTTCTAAATAGCATTGAAACATGACCTATCAGGCCTTCTGGAATCGCTGTTTAACTATAGCTTCCAAACAAGCTTCATACCTCATGAATGGAGAACAGCAACAGTCACTCCTCTGCAAACAGGTGGGCCATCTACAGACCCTGGAAATTACAGACCCATAAGTCTCTTTAGTCTTATATGCAAAGCCATGGAAAGAATTATCATGGAAATTATCAATAATGATATAGTAAACCTCCAGACACTGGACCCAACCCAGTATGATGTCATCAAGGGCAGGTCATGTCTACTTAACCTGGTGGACATCTTTAAGAAGGTCACCAAAGCAATGGATGAGGGCAGAATGGTTCACATTGTCTACCCTGACCTGGTCAAGGCATTTGACACAATATTCTACTTGGGCATTGTTTATAAACTCAAGAAGTTAGATACAAACCTGTATGTCACGCAGTGGATCGCCAACTGGCTCACAGACAGGACCCAGGAAGTTAGAACTGGGGAGTCCACCTCTACAAAGAGGCCATTCACAAGTGGAATCCCTCAGGGATTGGTCCTTGGACCGCTCCTTTTTGGAATTTTCTTCTCTGAAGTCAAGGCCAATGTCAGTGGTCTCTGGCTGACTAAATTTACATTTGATTGCAAATTAAGAGCTGTCATTGAATCCCACACAGGCACAAATGTTCTCCTAGAAGGGCTGACACAGACAAGCAGCTGGTATCAGAGCCATATACTAAACCTAAATGGCAAGAAATGCATAGTAGTATCCTTCACAAAGTCATCCAAACCTGGTAACCATCATATTGACAACACACCCTTTAGAGTTGACCCAGGAGTCAGGGACTTAGGGACACACATAGACAGTAATCTAGCCTTTGACGATCACATATCTACAGGAGTGAGGAAATAATTCTATTTTGTGCAACCTATAAACAAAGGTATGACACCTAGGTCTAGGAAAGTCATTGTTCCACTGTACTTGGCATTCATCAGACCTATCGTTGAGTACAATGCCCCGCTTTGGCATGTACCTAACCAGATATATCCAACAATTGAAACATCCACAGAGGTTCTTCACTAAAAGAATACAGGGAGTAAGTAAAATGTCCTTTGCAGACTGCCTCAAGGCCCAATCTGTGTATTCTGTCTCCTACAGGCTGTTGAGGGGAGATCTATGCCTGGCATATAGGGCATTGTCAGACCCCACTCTGATTGACCTCCTACATATCCACAAAATAAACAGCACCAGAATTACCTATTCTAAAGACTTAAACTTTGCCTCTGATATTATAAATAGGACCTGCTGGAGAGACAGGTATGTATCCCAGAGACTATCCATCTCTGTAGCTGCCCCCCCATCCATGTGAAGCAGAGTTCCTCCCTAACCCAATTCAGTTGTAACTTGGACAGTTGGAAGGGAAATGGGAAATTCATGCTGGCTTGGCACCTATGTCTCTAATGGACACAGGCAACCTGTAAATGGTTTGTCTCCAAGGCCTCTGCTTGTAAATGCTACATCTCCCAAGCACCTGCTCCCACCTATCAAGCGTACTAGAATTTGTCAGAGATTTGGGATGCATGGCTTGGCTTAAAAAGACCCTTGTGGTCATTAGTCTACTAAACACCTATAAACCTATTGCTGGCTAAAGCTTTGCTGCAACAGTAATTAAATTATGAATAGTAGAAATGGTGAGAAAACATCAGATTAAGCACAGGGAAGCAAAACAGTAATTACTGAATGCATGTATGTCCTATACTTGCTTATCTAAATGGTCCATAACAGTACAGTGAGTTAGTTCCTATAAAATTCTCCAAAACATTGGCCAGTTGTCTGACAGATCCATAAAACAGAAATTTGAATCCTAATTGGCAACAGTATCTACTATTACAAACCTTATGAACTATGTAGCTGATAATACTGTCAAATGTTCTGCCAGTGACCCAGGATACAACATAGGTGTTGCCAGAGTGTTGTCAGCATGCATATCTTAGGTTAGCCAACTGCACCAAGGGCACCTAAGTGACCTTCATAAATATTCCACTCTTTGAACCAGCTTTGTTTGGGCCTAAAGTGCATATGTATACGAACAATACACACACTACTGCTAGAATGAAATGTCAGCCACCTCAAAGGATATTTCTAAAATGAACAGAAAGCCATATTAAATGTAATTCAGACGTGTGAAAACAAAAGCAAACAACAGTGTAGTCCTGGTACTGTGGCATGGAAGGAAAAAGCCCTGGCTAGGATTTAGAAGATCCAAGTTTGATTATTAGTTCAGGTGCCTGGGGAGCCAGGTTTGGAAGGTGGGAGTGAGTGGTTGATGCCAGCTTATCCATCCTTGGGGGAGGGAAGTGGCCTAACCCTCTGCAACGCTGATCCCACCAGACATGTGTCTCTATTAGCCAGAGAGATGTACATATGCCTCTCCACCCAGGAAGCAACATTCATGGAAGTCACAGCTGCCATGTGGAGGTAGGTTCCCACATGTGAATAATGGTTTGCTTTGGCTCCTCCAAACAGAAAAAAATGGGTCAGTAGGGATTTTCATTTAGTCAGGGACCAAATGATCCATAGTGATCTCATCCTGACTGGGGACCAAATAGATTAGCTCTCACATCAGAAGGGAGTAAATCAGTCAGTAGGATACTGGGGGAAGAGGGGCTTAAAGGGAGGTGCTGGTAAAAAAAAAAAATCAACAGCTTGGAAAGACCCATAATAACCAAAGCAATTTTCTGACAAGTAGTGGGTTCTGTGACAGAGGTTCCCACAGACAAGTAGTGGGTTCTGTGACAGAGGTTCTCAGCAGTCATCAAACAGCATCAGTCTACTTAAGGTGGTCAATAGCAGCCAAGAGACTTTGTTTGGCTTCTCTCATTTAAGGCAGTTGGGAGATAGTCTTTGTCCCACTATTTGTCAGTGGAAACTAATAGTCACAGACAAATGAGTGAGGACAGCTATAGCCAAGGGTTAGAAGGTATATTTTGTTTCTACATTGTTTTCCTCATTCTTCCTCTGCCAGATATCCCACACCATTAAAAAGAAAGTAGTATAAGCAAAGGTCCTAAGAATCTTAAAGGAATATTCCAAGAGGTCCCACATTACCAGGAAGAGTCCACATATTTCTCCAGATTTTTAGTTTCAAAAAATACACTGAATTGCAAGTCAGTATTGGCTCTCAGCAGAAACACCTTAATCCCAAAAGAGACCTTTTGAATGGTCTCATTGTAATCAACCCTTTATTATCTAGCAGAACAAGACTAGGTGTGCTTTTTTGAGTTCCAGGATGCGTACCTCTACGTAAAATTCACAATGGAATACAGAAGGTTTCTGCACTTCAGAGTCATAGTAGTCATTATCGATTTCAGACTCTACCATTTGTGACTCATCTCATCTCAGCCACCAGCTTTCATCAAATGCATGTCTCAAGTTTCTAGCACACTTGCATGTAGAGGAAGCTGCATTTTCCCACATCTAGATGACTGGCTCGTAGCAGCACTATCCATAGATCACTTAACATTGACGACAGAGTTTCTGATTACCGTGTTCCATTTTCTGGGACTAAAATTGAACCTAACATATTTCCATATGCAACCTGCTCACTTTCTAACTTTTATAAGTTCCAGTGGGATACCAAGTTATATGGAGTAGGCCTCCCTTTGGACAGATTACATACATTCAAACAAAGATTTCTTCTTCTTCTATCTTATCCTTCTCAGCCACAGCTTACTCTTATCTCAAGGTGATGGGTCTCATGATGGCAGTCACACCTATGGTACATCACGCAAGATTTTATATTTGAATTCGCCAAAGGCCTCTTTGGGTCAAGCAGTTTCAGAATGTGGATCCTCTGGAATATCAGAACTATATATCTGACACCTGCAAGTGCCTTTTAACATGGTGGATAGACAGCAACATTTTCTTTGGCATCCCTTTCCACCTCCCCCTTTCATAGAAGCAGCCACTATGGGTACATTTGTCCAGCACAAGGGAGACATTTCAACAGACAGACAGTTCAGGGTTTTTGGACATCATCAGAATTTTCCCTTCACATCAACACACAAGAGAAGACAGCAGCTCCGACTCTCCAGGTATTCCAAGACTTCTTCTCAGTAGGAGTTTTAACTGTAGGGATGTAAAACATGATGACTGCATAGCAAATCAACAAGCTAGGTGATATATGATCTAACTCTTTATGTCATGAATCTGTGAGATTATGAGAATGGGAAATGTCCTATAAATGCTTTATTATGGCCATCTCTATTCCTGCAGAGTCCAATTTCTTGTGGCAAACTAAGACAGTGCCTCCTGCTACTCTCTCAAGCTTTCCTCAGTTCTTTAGTGAAAATGACGATCTTCTAAAAATAGGGGAAACTCTCCTGCAATCTGTTAACCTCCCTGACCAATGCCAAATACAAAGACATCTCCTCCATCATTCCATTACCAGGAAGACCCAAAGGGATGTTCTAGACACGCAATTAGATAAGTGGACTCTTATCTTGTTTTCTTTCACTTCCTCTTATGATGAACTTCAATCAAATGTCGAAACATCGTTAAACCAAATTCACCCTCATAGCTTCAAGTTGCCCCTAGCAGTTCTGTCTCCCTCTTCTTCTGTCTCATCTATTGGATGAGCTGTTATTCTTGAGACCCCTAAGATCACCAATGTTCAATCCATTAGGCAGGTTTCAATTGGACATTTACTCCTCATGGCTCACTGTTTGGATTTGCCATTTCTAATAGCTGTAAGTAATCCATCCTTCCATTTCATGCAGAGTGGTTAGTATACTAAACTTTTCCCCTCGAGTCCAACTTGATGAAAATGTATAAGTACAAATGGACATAGTCCAGAGTGTGGTCTACCTCTGAGGATATAGCTCCCTTTTATGTTCCCATTCCCACAGCACACAAGTAGACAGTGAAGACTTTTAATACTAAATTAAGTTATTCTGTTAACTCATTACAGCTGAGTGATGCCTCCAGGTGTTTCTGCACTTACATCCTACTGACACCTCTTGGCATCAAATATAGCTTGCTCATATTTGCATTGATAATTCACAAACCATGGGAATGGAATTTATCATAAAGATTAGAGTCAAACACAACTCTATTGATACTTGACCTCTGTCTAGTGCAGACAATGAGATATTAATTGTCCATGTAATATTTATTTATATTGTGGTAAATGTCTTGTTTTTCTAAATATCTCAACAACCAATAACACAGACAGAGCTGTTTAGTCTCATATGACAGCTCACAGCTGGATGAACAAAATGCTGCAGACAGTATGTGTGTAACTTGAGTGTTTGTTCAGATACTACAAGTTGTTTACAAAATAGTACAGACTTAATAGTTGCTGTGGTAATTGTGACTTAATAAAATTCCAGTTTAAGACCTAGAACCTAAAGAATACTACCACTAAAAGATAGTCTTTGCTGAAGGGTTTGCCATTTTTACTTATTCAGTACCCCCCTATGGTTCCAGGGATATGAACATTTGTTTGAAATGTGAGGACATAATTTAACGCTTAGGTTCCACCCATTAGAAGTTATAGTGCAAACTTCCAGAGCTCCATTAGAGGGAATAAGTCAAAGTACATGACCACCATCATGATCATTCACAAAGGGCAGGATGAGAATCGTTTAGCATCTTTGAAAGTTTACAAAACCTTTTTCTGGGATTTCTTCTCCACAGGCCCCCAGTAAGAAGTTCAGTGCTTCTTGTACTGTATTTCACTCTGGAAAATTTTACTCAGGCTCCTTTGGATCTCCTACCCTGCACAGTTAAAGTTCCTTATCTGGGATACTCGGGTAGGGAGAGTAGTCATACTGTAGTCAGCTAGAACGTATTTGGTAAGCTGCTATGTGTGCGTGTGTGTGTGTGTGTGTGTGTGTGTGTGTGTGTGTGTGTGTGTGTGTGTGTGTGTGTGTGTGTGTGTGTGTGTGTGTGTGTGTGTGTGTGTGTGTGTGTGTGTGTGCGCGCGCTTGCACGTGTGTGTGTGTGAGCATTTAGCCTTACCTCCTAGCTTATGTACATAACTGCATGTAGGAATGCAGTGGGATATGGCTAGGAGAATGTGCCATTTCCATAGTGACACACCTTGCCTGGCATGAGCTGATTTCCTTCTCTCTCATTATCTACCAGGTAACAAGAAATAGCCCACATCAATAGTGCATCCTTCCCCACACCTTCTCCCTAAGCAGGCCTGTACATAATTTTTTTCCCTCATCCCACTAGCTTCTGCATACATGTGACACTAATCAAACTAGGTCACCTGGGTTGTAGTTAGGGCTTTATCTCTTTATGTTATGAAGTTGATGACTCTACACACACACACACAAACATGCATATCTATATATACCTGACACATATGAAATGAACTAAAGACTGAAGAAACACTGAGTAAATTACACTAGTACAATAAATACAGCTATACAGGTTTCTTTTATTACTCAGAGACAGCGCCACAAGTAAGCCAGGGTTACACGGGCATGATCGGCAGGTACCAATGGTGTAGGAGTGGAGGATATTATGGCTTCATAAGATCACAAGAGCTTTTTTTTTTTTTTTTTTTGGTCCTCTCCTATGAAACACCTTTCATTTAAGTAGGATGACAGTTGTGGGAATCATACAGGGAGCTAGATGACCTAGCATATGGTTTTGTGCACAAATTTAAAAACAGGAAAGGACCTATCAAGTGGTTTGGGACAATATAGCTCTTTTCAAAGGATAAGTAGAAACGCCCTTTAACTTTACCCACATTCTGAATAACTGATCCATGCCTTGAATCAAGACAACATAAAAAAGGCCCTGAGAAGTCACATACAAAAAAGGCCCTGAGAAGTCACATACAAAGCAAAAAATTAAATGCTTTGATGTCAGAAAGATATCATTGTAAATATGACTTTATTCAATTGGCTGCTCAGATAAAGACTGCTAATTTATATAAATAAAAACAAAAGTACAAAATAAATTCACTGCTCTATGTTGTATTTTTGCATTACCGGTAAATATCATTTCAAAACAATTAAAGACACTCACTCCAATATAGAAATTATTCACCACTGTATTTCAACTTTTACTGCTAAAATTAACAGAATGTTCCACATAAACTGTTGGCAATTTTGCTCTATCACTATGTTCATGCTGTACTCTAAATGGATAGAAACACCAATAAAGATGTATAATAAGGAATATACTATTTATTAACATAAGCACATTAAATGTATTAAAAAAGTTCTTGCAAACATGAAACTGACCTATTCTGAAATTATTAAAACAACTCAAAATTTGTCATATACCTTGTATCAGTTCTTATCCAGTGGCTTCATATTATGTCTAATTTGTTATAATTATTTAAACTGTAGATGTTTTTCATGTTTTAGTTTTATTTTTGAAGACTACAAAATTATTTATCCCTGGGCCTCCACTGAAAATGGGCTTCTACCCAGTCATGCAAATTATCTGGTATGCAGCAATCATTCTGCAAGTAAGTGATCAAACAGTTGAAAGGTTGTGGTTGCATAGAACCGTCAGATAAAGCTAGAATCTGCAAAGTCTGTGAAAACAAACTAAAAAAAAATTAGCTTAACTATTTTATAATGGAATGCATATGTCAGCATCTACAGGAAAGAACCGCAGCACAGGTTATGATCCAAAGAAATTGCTCTATGGCAGCACAGTGCTAAATATGAAATATCCCATAGTGCAGGAGCGGCCTTAGGTCAACTGGTGCCCTAGGCAAAAGGGCTCCACGGCACCCCCTACCACACTTCCTGGTGCCCCCATCCTTGTCTTACTACACCACATAAATAGTAGAAAAGCACCCCTGCTAGAGCGGTGCCCTAGGCGGCCGCCCAGTTGGCCTATGCCTAAGGCCAGCTATGCCATAGTGCAACACATCCCCTAGCTCATAGGTTCATAGGCTCATAGGTTTATACTAGGCTATCTGCCCTAAGGCATTTATAAGCCTAGCCCAAAGTTTTGTGGCTTACGCCACCCCTTATGTTAAAAAATACTGTGCCCATTAGTTTGTTGTGCCTCTGTCCAGCAGTGACACAGAGATGATTCCTGGGGTGAACCTATGATCTCCCATCCACCGGTCAAGATTTCTCTTGAACAGAGCCAGCGAGGTGCTCTGCCTCACATGGACCGGGATTTTATTCCACAGCATAGGGAGTCTCTGGGTGACAAATCTATCCCTCCAGCATGTCCTATTTATATCCGTGCTAAGGTTTAAGTCGCTTGCTCTAGTGGATCTGGTAGATTTGGATTTTTTGAAGTGGAGCATGTCCATTAATTCCGGGTTGGACATGGCCTTGTATGTCAGGCACAGGTCACCTCTGAGCAGATGGTATGCGACTGAATAGAGCTGGAGTTTCTTCAGTCTGGCAGCATATGACAGATTTTGGAGTCCCTTTATCCTTTTGGTGAGGAACTTTTGGGGTCTCTCCAATTGCTGCAGGTGTCGGGTGAGATACATCCCGAATGGGGCATTGTACTCGATCATTGGTCTGATAAGTGAAGAGTACAGGGGAACAATGACCTCACTTGATCTGGATGTGAATCCCTTCATGATCAGGTGGGCAATGTAGAAGGTCTTTCTAACCACTTTAGCAATGTGAGTGTCAAAAGAAAGGCCACTGTCAACCTGGGTCCCCAGGTCCCTGATAACCACTTCTGTGCTTAGTGGATTGCCACCTATATGGTAGCTTGGGGTTACCTTGTTTTTCCCGAATGGTATGACTATACATTTTTTGGCATTTAACTTCAGGCCATGGCTCTGGCACCAGCTATCAGTTTCTGTGAGACCCCTCTGAAGGATATCTATGTCCGATGTACTTTCCACTATGGCACCCAGTTTGCAGTCATCTGCAAACTTTGTCAGCCATAGTCCTCCTATGTTTGCCTGTACTTCTGAGAAGTAGATGCTGAACAACAGCGGGCCAAGGACTGAGCCCTGTGGGACACCACTTGTGACCGGCTTGGAGTCTGACATGGCGCCAGCAACTCTAACCCTGTGGGTTCTGTCCTTTAGCCAGTTTGCAACCCATCTTGTGACATATGGGTTTACATTTAAGCTGGTAAGTTTCTCTATAATACCCGAGTGGGGTATTGTGTCGAAAGCTTTTGCAAGGTCAAGGTAGGCTATATGGACTGCCTTTCCCTCATCAATGGCTTTGGTGACTGTTTCGAAGAAGTCGACCAAGTTCAAAAGGCATGATCTGCCCTTGACAAAGCCAAACTGGATCAGGTCCAATGTCTGCAAGTCCCCTATGTCTTTGTTTATGAGTTCCATTATGATCCTCTCCATAGCTTTGCAGACCAGGCTTGTTAAGCTTATGGGGCGGTAATTACCAGGGTCTGTAGAGGCACCGCCTTTGTGGAGTGGGACCACAGTTGCCGTACGCCACTCCTTGGGCACATATCCTGTGGTAAGGCTAAGATTAAACAGCTGCCTTATGTGCGGGTTTAGTTCCTCGTTGAGTTCATGTAGCACACAGCCGGGGACACCATCCAGTCCCATTGATGCTGTGTTTTTAGCTTTAGAGAGAGCAGCTTTCACCTGCGCATTTGAGATGTCTGGGAGGCTACACTCCGCTGGGATAGTTATCTCTCCTTCGGGGAGAGGGGGTGAAGTTTGCACTGAACCTGTCTGCCAGTATGTTGGCAATGTCTGTGGGTTCAGTGATTTTTGTATCATTTTGGACTAATTCTGAGCATATCTGGGAGTTTCCACCCAGGTTTCTAACATAGCTGAAGAAGACCTTATGATTGTCTTTTGAATCTATGGCAATTTTTCTCTCAAAGTTGGCCTTGGATGATTTTATGAGTGCTCGTATTTTTTTACTAATAATGATCAAGGGTGTCTTCTCTTTTATGGATTTTGCTCTATCATGTAACAGCTTTCTCCTCTTATTGTAAAGTTTGTTTATGGCTGGGGTCCACCAGACTGGACGTTTGCCCTTGATGGAAAGAGTCTTGGTTTTATTAGGGATCCATGCAGTCCTGGAGATGTTCATAGAAGGCATTTGTAAGGGCTTCCGCAGCTTGGGTTGTGGTTTCCACTGGCTCGGGGGCCTTGAAGGATACCACACCAGTCTTGAGTAGTGTGAAGTTTGCTTTAGAGAAGTTCTTCACTGTGGTCTTTTTTGTTTGGGGTGGGGGCAGGATGTGGATTTCCAGTGAGATTAGTTTGTGATCTGATCTCACCAATGAGGGATATACTTCCGGTGTGGAGCATTTTGTCCCCATGTTTGTGATGATGAGATCTAGTATATTTTCTCCTCTTGTGGGAACGGTGACTAGTTGTTCCATGGCATTTGAATTTATGAACTCCAGGAACCTTTGGGCTAGAAAGTTGGGGCTTGAGTAATGTTCCCAGTCTATATTTGGGTAGTTGAAGTCACCCAATATAATGGTGTTTGGAGATACATTTATACCCTCCAGTGTCTTTAGGAAGGCTGTGTGGGGTTCCTGAGTTTGAGAGGGTGGCCTGTAGCATGCTACAAATTGTAGAGCAGTTTTGCCTATGGTTAATTGCACCTGGATGGTTTCCGATGCTTCGTGCGTTGCCACCAACCTGGAGGTGTGGATATCCTTGATGAATATGGATACACCCCCTCCTTTTGTGGTGTGGTCCAGGTTTTGGGGCCAGAACGCATGATATGAGGTATAACCTGATAGTGCCGGGGTGCTCTCAGGAGCCTTGAACCAGGTTTCAGTCACAGCACAGACATCGATGTTCTCCATACTGAGAAGGGCCTCAAGTGCGTCCTCGAGCTAGCTGCTCAGGGCTTGCATAGCACTGGCATTGTGAGAAAAGGAGTGCATATTAAATTAGTGGAACCACATTACAGAGACAAGTAGCATTAATCAAAATCCATGGAGGAGTTGTGCTAGCAAACTGAAGCTATCCAGACTGTCTAACATTACAGGAAAGGTAGGCTGGCATTTCTTAGCATGCCTGAGCCTAGGTGTGCTCACACATGTAACAACATAGTACATCGCTATCACACATGCAATGTGGACAAGCCAAGGAAGAAAAGTGCAGCAACCTGCTAACTCAATCTATCATATAAATGGAAAGGGAGAGACAGCAATGTTAGAAAAAGGGAAATAGTAATCAGAGGAAAGCACACAAGGATAACCCTAAGGAATGAAAGGGTGCCTAATGATATGTGCAAGCTGTACCCCCTAGTGTTCCAAGGGTTAGGACCTAATGGTCATGCAACTGGACTAGTCATACCAGGCGGCACCTACTCTGAGCAGCACTATGTACTGTCTATGAATATTGGTCATTGCAAAAGATAAATTATGAAAACAAAAATATGATGCTTCTCTGCACCAGCAATGCACTTTTTAAAGATAGCATGTATCAGCTATAAACTGTTTGTATAACTTACAGATATTATGCAATGACTCTGTTGTTCTACACCTGAATATTGAGAACATCCACAGGTGTAAAACCTAAACTGAATGGTTGGCTAACATCTATGATAACACTCTGAAACAATAATCACTAACACATGTTTTTGATCTATGACAGAAAAATGTCCTAAATGATTTGAAACATAACTTGTAAACACTAATTATGTCCAGCTTCCTAAAATGCAAAATCGTTAAAGAAACCTGTCTTTCTATAGACATGTTTAAGATTAGTTTTTTTTCTGGATTCTGCAGTTTATCTGATTGTTCCAGTTTTTTGAATGACCACCCCTTCACCCTGGTACTTCTGTGATCTGAATCAAACTTAGTCTGAACACTGTTAAAAGAAAAGGCTAAGCTAGTTTTGATTAAAAAAGAGGAGTTTCACTAATGTCAGATTTATTTTCAGATGTCCTTGCATAAACATTGCATAAACATCTAAATTAGATTTCCTCAGATAGATTTTCTAGGGCATTTACTCCATCAGAAAATCTGTTTTGATTTGGAATTCCTCATGTGTCCTTAAATTCTGGGGGGTTTAACTCTCTTCAATGCAATCTGTTCAACAACGCCTATAATCCTTGTGATATTTAGGTTTTGTAAACCTTTGCTTAGTCTCAGCAATATAAGCTTTAAGATCAATGCAAGCAAGACCAAAGAGATCATCATCAACTTCAGGAAAAGGAGAACAAACCACCCAGTGCTCAGGATCAATGGTGAGAGTGTGGAGATGGTTAAGAGTATGAAATTCCTGGGTGTACACATATTAGACAATCTCTCAAGGTTGGGAAACACCAGCCAACTGGTCAAAAAAGTGCACCAGCACCACCACTTTTTAAGAAGCCTGAAAAAAGCTAAGCTTCCTCCCCATATTCTCTCCACCTTCTATAGAGGTGCAATAAAGAGCACCCTCACCTGCAACTTTACAGTGTGGTTTGGAATTAGCACAGTTACAAAAAGGAAGGCACTACAAAGAGTGGTGAAGGTGGCAGAGAAGGTAACAGGTTCCAGTCTTCCATTGATACATCTTTATTCTGTAAGAAGCATCTGAAAGGCCACCAAAATAATACAGGACAACACACATCCTGCACATGGGCTGTTTAAACATCTGGCATTGGGCAGGAGATATCGCAGCATCTGCTGCAGGAAAACAAGATTCAGTAACAGTTTCTACCCTACAGTGATTAGACTTCTGAACTCGGCTCTAGTCCCAGGGGTCTGGACATATAATAAGTACATTTTTATTTATTCATAGGTTCATATGTAGGTACTAGGCTATTGGCCCAAGGGCCTAAGTAAGCCTAGCCAACAAGGTTCCCTGGCTTACGCCACCCAAGAAAGTTAATTTCCTGTGCCCCTGTCGAGCAAAGCCACAGAAGTGATCCCCATGGTGTATTTCCTATTTCCCATCCACTCATCAAGATTTTTCTTGAAGAGTGCTAATGAGGAACTTTGCTTGACATAGATGGGTAGCTTGTTCCAGCGTATAGGAAGTCTCTAGGACAGGAATCTATTCCTGTTTATTGTGGTGACAAGGTTTAGGTCCCTAGAGCGTGTAGCTCTGACGGATTGGGATTTCAACAGCTCTGGGTTTAACATAGCTTTATATGTTAGGCAGAGATCTCCTCTGAGTAGGCGATATGCTACAGAGTAAACCTGGAGTTTTTTGAGATGGTCAGTGTAGGGCATCTGTTTGAGGCCAGTAATCCTCTTTGTGAGGTACTTCTGTGGCATTTCCAGCTGCTGCAGATGTCTTGTGAGATACATTCCAAAAGGGGCATTGTACTCTATAATGGGTCTCATGAGTGCCAAGTATAGGGGAACAATGACCTCTTTTTTCCTGGATGATACCCCTTTTGTGATGAGGTGTGGCACATAGAAGGATTTCCTGACTACTGTGGCGATGTGATTATCAAAGGAGAGACTACTGTCCACCTGGTTCCCAAGGTCTCTTATCACACATTCGGTATTAAGTAGACTGCCGCTAATGTGGTAGTTCATGGGTACAGAGTTTTTACCAAAGGGGATGACAATGCACTTTTTGGCTTTGAGCTTGAGGCCATGCTTCTGACACAAAGCATCTGCCTCAGTGAGGCCCTTCTGTAGGATGTCCACATCATTTGGGGACTCGACTATGGCTCCTAGTTTGCTGTCATCTGTGAACTTCATTAGCCAGAGGCCTTCTGTGTTAGCCTGTACTTCAGAGAAGTAGATACCAAACAGGAGAGGTCCCAGGACTGAACCCTGTGGAACTCCACTTGCCACTGGTTTGAAGTCAGATTTGGAGTCTGCAACTTTTACAGTGTGGGTTCTGTCAGTGAGCCAGTTGGCAACCCATCTAGTGATGTAGGGATTTATACCTAGTTTAGTGAGTTTAGCTATAATTCCAGAATGGGGGATGGTGTCAAAAGCCTTGGCGAGGTCAAGATAGGCTGTGCGAACCACCTTACCCTCATCTACAGCTTTGGTGACTGCCTCAAAGAAGTTGATCAGGTTCAGAAGGCATGATCTGCCTTTCACAAACCTGAACTGGGTGGGGTCCAGACTTTGGAGGTTACCAATGTCTTTGTTTATGAGTTCCATGATGATGCGTTCCATGGCCTTGCAGACCAGGCTCGCCAGTTTAATAGGGTGATAGTTCCCAGGATCATTGGTGCAATATATCAGTATTTGTGCAATATATACTTAAATATAATCCAAATAATTGCAATATTTATTATTATAGCCGTAGTAAATATTATTTAACTTACTAAAGTGCAATATTAGACAAATAACTTAGGCATTTCAATCTGTAGTGTGTTTTGTATTACTTTAAATAGGGTAATTAATTTAACTCAGGGAAGGGTATTCTTTTCATATATGAGTGTTGGTAAATGTCTCTGCTCTTTCTTGTGTGTATTGTGAGTAGTATTTTATTTGTTAGTTATGTTTACCCCTCTGCTTGTATGTGTTCTTTCACTTTGCTTTGTAATCTCAAGAATTGAGCCAATGCAAGAAATTCCGTTTAGACTACACGTGTAGTTCTAAATGACAATAAAGTTTACTATGACTATGACTATGATCAACATGTTTTACCCCATGCCTAATAATATATTCAAGCAAATGCAGCAGAAAAGAAACTTGAAAAAGAGCACTGATGGCCTTCAATAATATATATATATATATATATATATATATATATATATATATATATATATATATATATATATATGGCTTTTCCAAAAGCAGGGAATTTAATAAGCTAAAATTCACAAGGAACATATTTACAAGCTTTTCAAAATATTTTGGTAATAGAGATGGCTAGATTTTTTTTTTAGGTATATATCTATATCTATCTATATATATATATATATATATATATATATATATATATATATATATATATATATATATATATATATATATATATATATATATATATATATGTATGGGTCTACTTCCGAAGACTGACAAACCAAAAGACTGAATCCCAAAAGACTGAAAATTCAAAATACTGAATGCATTTTTAATGCAGGGGGCAAGCCCCACTGAACCCCTCATGTGGGAGGCTGTGCCCCCCCACACCCCCTGCTAAATATATATACCAACTCCAAGATCGCATACCAGTGGAGAAGGGTCACATTCCATCATTCAATAGGCATTAGAGTCTTGTTAGCCATGCCCAATTTAAAACAAATGTGATCCCCTGTTCATGGAAGAAGAAAGAGAACCACATCAAAAACATATCTTGAAAGGGCTCAGGTTTCAATAAAGTGTGTGTGTGTGTGTGTGTGTGTGTGTGTGTGTGTGTGTGTGTGTGTGTGTGTGTGTGTGTGTGTGTGTGTGTGTGTGTGTGTGTGTTTATATATAAATATTTTGAACTTGCTTTTTTCAGTATGATTGCCATTATGAAGGCTGTTAAATAAATCAATGGAATAAGACTCAGTTTTCAGAAGATACTACAACGCATTTTCAGTGTTAGTCTTTTAACTACATACCTTTTAAGAAGACACAAGATGACATGATCTCAACTAAAAGGAATAATGCAATGCATTAGGATACAAGCATGAGCCTGGCCTACTCTGTTATTTAAAATAAAATATTTACAAAAGAAATCAAATGAGGTGGCTTAGCCATACTAGCTCATAGCAACTCATTTGCATTAATGTGTGTCCAGAGGTTCTTGTCATGTACTCTCCATGCTTCCAGGCAGGTGGAATTATAATGTGTCATCTCTTTACTTTCCCTTGTCAGATGTCTGCATGGAGACAAGATGTTCTTATTCATGCACCTACCATATACACATGTTTCCAGAACTTGTAAAGGACATGCAGTTATATATTCAAGTATACCTAGTGTTGCAGAATTATCCTCTATTGATCTGACATGTAATTGCAGCACAGAAAAAGGCAAATGCATGTTACACAGTCACATAAAATAAAGATTTGTTCACCACTATCCAACAACTCCTCCAATATCCATCCATCCACCCACAACCCCTTTTTCCTGTTTTTTGCACAAGATGTCATTACAACAGTGACGATCATCTAGAGCCAAGGTTCACACCTCCAGGTTGCTAGGCCTCCCATGGTTGTTCTTTCATACCACTCACTCACACCTATAACCAGTTTAAAGTGTCCAGTCTATCTAGTGCATGCCTTTGGAAGGAAACTGGAGCACCCAAAGGAAACCCACATGAATAGAGGGAGGACATGCAGACTTCACAGAAGGCACACCAGCCGAGAATAGAACTGGGAACCTCTTGCTGACAGGTAACAACACTATCCACTGCAACATTCTCCCAATATATAATTTATAAAAACAAATTTACATATTTAAGTAATAAGTAGCTGCAACTGTGATATAGGGAAATATTGCTAGCCCAGCTGTCTGGAATTTTGTAAATAATTCTCTGTCATTTGTGAATATTGATATGATTTATACAGAACTGTATGTTATGTATTGAGCTAAGATGTATCCACAGTGTACCCTGCTGGAACATAGAAGATTAACCTGCAAAACGTAAGAATAGATGAGGTTAAGTTACTTTATAGCTGGGTCATAAACAAAATATGTTATCTCTCAGATTCAGTTCAGTAGCAGACACAATGTCTAGAGCTACCAGTTTTTGTATCATCTTGAAAGAGAGATAATTACTAGGTTTCAAATGTAACATAAAAGCGTTTTATTGCTTTATGACTTCCTAGTATGTGCAAAGATCTGACAGATATGTATTTCTCATGCAGAGATGTTATATTCTGTTAGTTTCTGTTTAGCCTGGGAACTGAAGTCAGGTGACAAAAACTGATGTCATCCAAGCTGACCCAGCAGTAATATTTGATATTAATTTGGGAACTCTCTCAGAGAGTCTGTGCATTTTGTATTTTGTCTTAGACATAGCAAGAGCATTCACTCATCATCACCATCTGCACTTGTCTTGCTCTGTAAGTAAGTTTTTTGGGGGCATAGTTACTCTTTTAGATATAGTTAGGAATATAGTAAAGATTAGTTTAGATGGTTTCTTTATTTATTTGACACTGTCCTTCAATGTTGTTTTAAATACTTCCTGTGATTTTGAATTCTGAAGTTTCACTGTTGATTGACTGAGTATTGTCTTGTTCTTTTATTATTTATTATTATATATATTTAAACCTATATTTGTGTCTGATATTTGTGGGACATATTTAAACAATGAGAGTACTTGCATATATATTTGGTGACACTTTACAGGCCACTCAAATATCCTTGCTTGGTCAGGCTACCATTTGGATTAATAGTAACATTATACAGTAGGACTGGAAACCCTTTGTAAGGGCCTTAAAGTAGCTAATAAGAGTGGTTGGTGGCAGTGATAACTACCTTATAGTCTGGGTAGAAGAGAGCATAGCTAGTAAACCTGTGCCAGCCTTTCCCAGGACTATGTGTGTGTCTGTATATAAATCAGACATCAAAGAGTGCATGTGCGTCAGCTACTTGGGCAGGGACACAAAGCACTGGTTGGACAGAAAGGGTGCTGGAAGTTGTGGCTTGGCCACTCAGCTAACATCTAAACTCTATAACTGTGCTAGTGGGGAATCTTATTGCGGATCTGGAGAAAGAGGGAGAAACCAGCCCCAAACTGATTGTGGTCTCTGTGTGGTCTTAAGGGAAATTGCACTTTACTGTGTGTGTACTTGTCATCCTCCCAGTGTGTACATCTCCTAGCTGTTACCAGTGGTGAGGACTGAGGATCCTTGATTACTGGGTCAGTGCAGGGGTATCACAGCAACTTAACACTGTCTTTGCCTTCCTTTGTTGTATAGAATATGATACTAGAAAATGCAATAAATAAATAAATAAACTGCTCTTAAATATGCTTATCAGCTGCTGTTATTGAAAGAAAAAATCTCAAACATCAAAATGTAATTTCAAATGTCCGATGTCAAAAATCAAATTACACTTCTTAAACATACCGTGATGTATGTAGGAAATGTCAAGTTAAAACAATCTTGTAGTCAGAATCTGATCTTTCACACCTGTATCACTGTGATACATTATAAGAAGGGAGAGGAAGAGCCAGATCATGGTCAAATGGGACATTAGGCAGGGTAATGGATGAGGGACCCCCCCAGCTATTCTAGTGTTCCATTACTTGACTATCTCTTCCCAGCTGTCATAAATACTGTTCAAACCTGTCTAAACACACTATTTTCTTCTTTACTTCTACAACGATTACAGATATTTTGATTTAATTTGAAACTTTTATTTTACATTGTATAGCACAAACAGTTATAGCCATTTCCTAAACAAAACAATACAGTCTCACAATGAAAACAGACTTAGCATGAGCAACAGTAAACTTCTCTGCCCTTGAAAGTCACATTCATTAAAACAATACTGAAACCCACATTCATAGAAAATGTATCTGGCCAATAGCAGATTAAGTGTACCTTTGAGCTGTTTTTAAACCATGGGCTCTCTGCACACATTTTTCAACCTTACATAAATGCATGCATTCTTTGATTCACTTTCCTGAGTGTATTCAATTATATTCCTTGTTTAAAACGACACCATTTGGTAGAGCGTGTTTTAAATTTGTATTTTTGGACATTTTTCTGGTAAGCAGTGAAATATAACATCTGCAAATTCAGTGCTGGTTGCCCTTGAAGAATAAATTACCTATGTTACATTAAAAAAAATTGAGTGCTGGTGATATGCAATAGGGAATGGATGGCAAACCAGCAATATGTTCATAGTTACTAGATATCTCATCCAAAGGAGGACACCTTCAGAAGTGCAGCACCCTCCATGCTGCAAGGTAGTGTCAGCAATCAATCTACCCAGTACTGGAAGAGAACTAACAGCCTTCTGCACCAAAAGTATGTGTGCTACCTGTTGCATACTGACCCTAAATGACACAGCTATGAAACTGTATGACTGATATTGACAGACAGACTGTAATCATCAGTGAGTTACAAAAACAAAACAAAATTAAATTAAATTAAAGGCGACCTAGCAGTTGGTGTGGAGGTTTAAGGAACTTGCTTGCCATTATTTAAGGTTCAGTGTTTGACTATAAGCAAAGTCACTAAACAGCCACTTGAACTAGGGCATTTTAAACAGACTGAATAGCTGTGTCTTCATGACGCTAAGCCTGATGATTTGAGAGGATGTACCTTAGAGAAAGTTGAGGTGTTTTTAGGGGAATGTATACATATTAAAGATAAGTTATTAACAAAATAAATTCTTTTTATTTTAAAATATAATACTTTAGAACAATTTGGACATAATAAAGAATGTAATTGGAAGTATATTACCTACTTTTTTTATCATTGGATAATTTATTAATTGAAGAAAGATTTTATTGTATTTAAGAACAAATGAGTGTCTTGATTCTTTACTCTTTGAAGGCCTTGAGCAGAACCACTAAGTGTTTAATAAATTTATAAGGATTTTTTATGGTACGTGGCTTTGTTGTTGCTTTTTACATTTTTTTTTTGTGTGGTGATTTTTTTGGTGTGGTGATATATATTTTTTTTGGTGTGGTGATTTTTGAATAATTTTGTCTGTCTGCATATCTTCCTGTGCAGCACTCAGAATCTGTTTGCTCCCTGTTACTGTGAAAGTACTAGGTTGCTCTGATATCCTTAAATCTCCCGCATGTTTTCTTTCTAAAAATTATGCTAGGATGTCCTAGTGCTGAGGTTTTTAGGACTTGTTCTGTGTTTACTTAAGACTCCTGCTAGGTCATTAAGCCCTACTGTGTTTATGGAAGTATAAAGTGCTGGAGCTTGTTTTATTTTACGGAAGATATAGGGCCCACCCAGCCAACATGGGCCCTAGGCAGCTCACTAGGTTATCTAGTACTGGATCTGGCTCTGGGTGGGTACCATGTATCCCATCAGGCAATATGTAAGTCATAATTCTGTGTATTAACCCTTCTTACCATTTTAACATTAATGTGCATGGTAAAATACTGAAGTAATTTGTAAAACTGTCTTGCTAATAAAATACTGTTACAATATCATCTTGTTTGACTGAGCTAAATTCAGCTACTGTTTCAAAATGTCATTTTTTTATGACATACTCATTTTTTATTTTCCATGTTTGTCAAGTGTATGGTCCATTACTAACTAGTCCCATGCTCATACTTTGCAGTTATTATAGGTTCATAGGTGTTTACCAGGCTAACGACCACAAGGGCCTTTTAAGTCTAGCCATGCATCCCAAATCTCTGACAAGTTCTGGTACCTTTGATAAGTGTAAGCATGGGCCTGGGAGATGAATGATTTACAGGTTACCTCTGTCCATTAGAGACACAGGTGCCAAAAAGGGATGAATTTCCAGTTTCCCATCCAATTGTCTAAGTTCCACTTGAATTGAGTTAGGGAGGAACTCTGCTTCACATGGATGGGGAGTCTGTTCCAGAGACGAGGTAGTCTCTGGGATATATACCTACCTCTCCAGCAGGTCCTATTTATATCACAGGCAAGGTTTAAATCTTTAGAATTGGCAATTCTGGTGCTGTTTGTTTTGTGGCTATGCAGGAGGTCCATCAGAGTGGGGTCCGATAATGCCCTGTATGCCAGGCATAGGTCTCCTCTCAAAAGCCTGTAGGAGACAGAATACAGAGATAGGGCCTTGAGGCAGTCTGCATAGGACATATTACTTACACCCTGTATTCTTTTAGCAAGAGCCTCTGTGGACATTCCAGTTGTTGGATATGCCTGGTTAGGTACATATCAAAGAGGTGTTGTACTGAATGATAGGTCTGATGAATGCTGAATAGAGTAGAACAATGACTTCCTTGGACTTAAATGCCATACCTTTGTTTATAAGTTGCACAACATAGTATCATTCTTCACCACTGTAGACATGTGAAGATCAAAGGCTAGATTACTATCTATGTGTGTCCCTAAGTCCCTGACTACTGGGTCAACTCTAAAGGGTGTGTTGTCAATATGGCAGTTACCAGGGATGGATGATTTCCCAAAGGATACTATTATGCATTTTTTTGTCATTTAGTTTTAGTCCATGTCTCTGACACCAGTTGTTTTTCTTTGTCAGCCCCTCCTGGAGAACATTTGTGTGAGTGTGAGATTCAATGACAGCTCCTAGTTTGCAATCATCTGCAAATTTAGTCAGCCAGAGACCACTGACATTGGCCTTGACTTCTGAGAAGTAAATGCCAAAAAGGAGCGGTCCAAGGAATGATCCCTTAGGGACTCCACTTGTGACTGGCCTCTTAGAGGTGGACTCCCCATTTCTAACTTCCTGGGTCCTGCCTGTGAGTCAGTTGGCTATCCACCGGGTGACATACGGGTTTGTACCTAACCTCTTGAGATTGTCATCAATACCTGAGTGGGGTATTTTCAAATGCCTTGGCCAGGTCAAGGTAGGCAGTGTAAACAACTTTGCCCTCATCCATTGCTTTGGTGGCCATCTCGAAGAAGTCCAACAGGTAGGCATTATCTGCCCTTGACAAAACCAAACTGGGTTGGGTCTAGTCTCTGGAGGTTTACTCTATCTCTATTGATCATGTCCATGATAATTCTTTCCATGGCTTTACATATATGACTAGTGAGACTTATGGGTCTGTAGTTCCCACTGTCTGTAGATGGCCCACCTTTGTGCAGAGGGATGATTGTTGCCTTTTGCCATTCATGAGGCAAGAAGCCTGTTTCGTGGCTACAGTTAAATATTAATTCCAGAGGCCCTGATAGGTCATGTTTCATGGTATTTAGAAGGCATCCTGGGTTATCGTCTGGGCCCACTGTTGCAGTGTTCTTGGTCTTAGAGAGAGCATTAAGGACCTGTTCCCAAGTGATAGTAGGGGGAGTTACATTTGATGGTATTTCCTGAGGGAAGGTTGAGGGGAAGAGAGGGGTAAAGTTGGAAATTAATTTATCAGCCAGGAGGTTTGCTATATCATCTGGCTCAGTATAGGTGGCTCCATTTACAATGAGCTCTGCACACAATGGTGTATTGCCTTAGAGGTTGTGGACATAGCTAATGAATGCTTTGTGGTTGTCCCTGGCCTGGGAGGCCAAGCTTACCTTAAATTTGGTTTTGGTAGACTTTATTTGTCCTCTGAGTTGCTTGTTTAGTTTGATGAGAGTGCTTTTATCCTGCTGGGTGCTGCACCTCCTAATTTTTGCCATGATTTTCTTCCTCCTGTTATACAACCGATTGATTTTGTGATACCACCAGGGTGGCTTGTTTTTCAAGTTAGTTCTGTACTTCTTCCTGATGGGTACAGATGCCTCTATGCAGCTATTAACATGCTTGTATAGGGTTTCTGTGAACAGTTCTGCATAGGCAGAAGTGTTCTCATGGTTTATGGGGGTTTGAAATTTTGCCAGTTTCTCACTTAATAGCAGGAAGTTAGCCTTAGAATAGTTCCTGAATATTCCAGGTTTAGCTGGGCGTCCAGGTTTTATTTTTACTTCAAGAGAGACCATGTTGTGGTCTGACCTTACCAGAGAAGGCATTATAGTAGGGGGTGTACAGCAATCTCCCATATTAGCAAGAACCAGATCCAGTATGATTGCACCCCTGGTTGGTGTATTGATTATCTGGTCCAGGGAGTTTGTGTTTACAAAATCCAGGAATCTCTGTGCATGTGCATTTGGTATTGTATATGATTCCCAGTTAATGGTGGGGTAATTTAAGTCACCCATGAATATGGTATTGGGTTGGATGGTTAGTGTTTCTAATAAGTTTAAATACATGGTATGGGTTTCCTGGGTCATAGAGGGGGATATATAGCTTGCAAGGAAGTGGTATTGGATTTTGCCTATGGTGATTTGAACATGGATTAGCTCAAGTGCATTGTCCTGTTTGACGAGCCTTGAAGTATATTTTTGATGTAAATAGAGACACCTCCAACTTTAGTTCCTGCCTGTGAACTAGCTGGCCTAAATGTGTGGAAGGCATTATAACCGTGCACTGTTGATGTCTTTAAATCGTGTCTCAGTGACCTCACAGATATCAGTATTCTCTAGGGTAAAGAGAGCTTCTAGGGAGTAGCGTTTTTTTGTTTAGACTCCTAGCATTGAGCAGTAATACCTTTAGATTTTCTTGGTTTTGATTTGCTATGATGGAAGCACTTTCAGTTTGGCATTGCCTAAAAAAGCCACTATGGGGGAAGGCAATGTTTTAGCTAATATTCGAAAGCCTAGAAGGTAGAGGAGCAGACCATCCCAGGCAAAGCAGCATGGTGTGTTGACCATCTCCTTCCATGCTGACAAATATTGTACCTCCCTCAGAATGACACCAGAAACTAAGCCAATTATTAAAGTCAATCATCTTTTGTTCGTATTGTAGCATCATCCTTGGAGAAGGTAAAATGCTGCTCAATGCTAGGCTCAAACCAGCCTGAGACACATATTCCAAGAACTCCATGATGTCTGCCTTACTATAGTCTAGGGAGGTATGTCTCAGGTCATTTACTCCCACATGGACTATGACTGAGTCATATTGGTAACTGTGGTCCATTGATTTGAGTGCATGCGTAATGTGACAGATCCTAGCCCCTGATAAGCAACTGACTGCTACTTTCTCCTTACTCAGCCTGGAGAGAGGACATCAGTTTGTCTCAAGATGGAGTCTCCAATGACTAGAACCTTGGATTGTGTGGTGATGTGCCTTATGGGCTTAGAGGTAGAGGCTCCATGAGATGTGGCTCTATGTGTTGATGTGGGTGTTGCTTTGAAAGAGTGCATTTGGAGCTGCTGAGGATATTTGTTTTGTGTACTTCATCTAGGAGGTCTTTGTGGTTTAGGAAGGTTACATGTAGGTGCCTCAGCATATGCGGGTCTATATGTCTGCTTTGAATTTTGCGTGATGGATGCAACATGTGCATTACTGACAACCTTATTGACATTAGGAGTACTTTTACATGAGAGCTTTGCCTCCAGTGACATTGTGTAAATACATCCTTCACATACCATATCAGTTTGTTTGAGAATTAACTGGCTGTCAGTAAACATGAGGCAATTTCTATATTGCCTCAGGATGCCCATATCCACCAAGCCAGTAACGGAGACACTAGGAAAGTTCATATCCATCGCAATAGACCCTTTTTTATTGATTAGACAGTAGGAGTGAGAATATCAATCACTGTCAGGAATATCCGGTTTGCAGCTATGTGGACAGTGCTTGTCACTGCAAACTAGTTGTCCTGTATGCAACTAGATATTGGAGAAATTTCAAATGTGCTTTTAACAGAAGAATGCCACTCAAGGTGTCTGAGTCTGTACAGAGCACTGCCAAACACCTGAAGGGAAACTAATACGTAGACCTAAAAAATTTAAGGATGAAGAATTTAGGCAGATATTCTGAAGTTAGAAATGCATCAAGCAGTACTTACTGAAAACAAAGAATTATGTTGTCAAGAATGATAAAAAGCGAGGAGTCGCATGAATGGTTACTGTCTGGCTACCACTAATGCTGGTCTCAGCACATCTTAACTCTGTTGGGACACAATCCTCCTTTGCTTCTTCTCTCACCAGAAGCAAAATGCTAGCACCAATCCCAAGAAGAAAAGCAGGCCACAACCTGTTTGGTGATCCATATTCTTGTCCCAGATGATGCAAGGGTCTTTAGGCATGTAGCCTTTCCCTGCTAGATGCCTCAAATACCAACCAGACCAAACAGGTACGTTAAGCACAGACACTCACTCTCTAACCAGAAGCAGTCAAGAATCAATGCACTCTGCTCCTTCTCTCACCAGGATCAGAAAATAAGCACAGATTCCAAGCTGTCACCTATAAAGCAGTTATTAGGCTTTCTGGTGATCAGCAGTCCCAGGAAATAATGTCCCTGTACTCCTTCTGTCACCAGGACAAAACAGAAGCACTAATCCCAAGATGACTATTGAGAGGCAGAATGTGGGCTCTCCAATAACTGGTGGTCTTGCAATAGATGCTTAAAGGTAACATGAAAAAAATGGCTTATCCTAAACACTGCAGTGTGCACTAAGCAGCTAGATATGAAATGGGTTACTTAAGTTTTAGTTGTCAAAAAAATTAAGTTTTAATGGAGAGCCACTATTTTTAAAAGAGCAAGATATATTCAAAGGGGGTTGTCACTTCTGTAACCCCAAATGTTCATGGGTGTAATGTGCAAAAAAATCCCATGCAAAAATCATAAGCATAATTAACGTCTGATACTGTATCAGAGTTCTCTAAACACAATTCATCCTGTGGTGCAGAATTTAGACAATGTCCTAATAAAATCTGTAATGTCCTCCCACTATCTGCCAATTTCCCATAATGATCATTGAGTAGGAGCCATACATATGAATTATAAGACATTACAGTGTATAGCAAATACAGTCTGAGTTGTTGTATTCTCAGGGAAATTAAGTCACATTTACTATTTGTCCCCTCAACTAATCAAACAACTTGATACTGTGCTCTTCAAGACCTTAATTGAATGGTGTCATTTGTGTCAAATCTGCAAAGTCTGTCATGTCATATACACATCCAAGATAACTATGTCCCATGTTGGTAGAATTCTAGCAGGAAAAACACCAAACCAACCCCAATAATCCAAAAAGCAGGGCAAAAGCAAGCTTCCGCACTCCAAAATGTTTTAATTCCACGTAGTAAGCTAAAAACTGCTTCAACCAAATGACGTTTGCTGCATTTGGCTGAAGCAGTTTTTAGTTGTACTATGTGGAATTAAAGCATTTTGGAGTGTGGAAATCTTCCCCTGCTTTTTAGAATTCTAGCAGGCCCTTCCTGTTTTGTAAATCTGGTAAGGTTATTAGAGCCAGTGGTGCCACTTAATACTTTTTTCAAAGCGAAGAAAGTAATATAGATATATATACCACCTTTGCCAAGTGTATTTTAATAACGAGTCACTGTCATTGTAAAATAAAGGCCTGACCACTAAAGGTGTCCTATAGCTCATAGCTCACGATCCCTTTGGATGCAGAAGCATCGAAGTGTCATTAATGCCTCACCGAACTGTCTCTGATAAAGTATTTCAAATTTGCAGGTAGTTTTACTATATCCTGCCTCAGAAAATTTTAATATGCTTAAATCTATATGTAACATGGCCTAATCAATACCAAACTGTGTGAATGTTATGTATGTCACTTCCCTTAGCAATACACTAATTTCCATTGTTACTCATGTATACCCTAATTCTAGATATTTCTCTTTATTTCTTCCAGCTTCCTCCTCATGTCCTTCAACTAACAACTACTTTTTGCATTCCCCCTTAAGATGGTTGGCATATTATTATAAAATATTATGGAACTATTGTAGAAAAAATATCTGAATGTAAATTTACTTCACAAAATGTAATACTTTATAGTTCCTTGTAATGTCAGAAAAATAACTTGCAGAAATGTAAAGTAATCTGGTTATAATCACAGTACACTAGCTGCAAGAAGTACAATTTTAATTCAGTTGAGAATGTTTCATGAAATACCAAAGGATATTGGTCACCAGCCATTGTAAGAATAAGAGTTTATATACAGTTGTCCCTAAATGTCCTAATGTTGAAATTCTTTATTATACAATAAAGGCTCATTACTATTCAAAAACGAGCATGCTGCTTGGACAGCCCAACCAGTGTGCCCAGTGTAAATCAAGCATATGTGTCAAGCCGCTGAACTGCCATTGAGCAGTCAGACTTTCTATTAGCATATGCTTAAGAGGACAGAGCAAAATACAAGAAAAATCAGGTATATTCTGCAAAACTAAAGAAACAGAAATGTTCTAATTTTCCTTGTACTTCTATGCTATCCTTCCTAAAATTTTGGTAGACACTCCTACCTTTCAACTGTCCAGATTTTTGCAGAATGTCAAGATTTTTGCCTTATAATTTTGGTCTGTTGCTCATAAAATTGTATTTTTCTGGCAAGCCACTGGGGATTGAAGTCATTAAATAATGACTGACAATTTAGGTTCAGACTTCATAACCTTCCGAAAATGCATGCTAACACAAAACGTATTCCAGCAGCTTTCTAAGTTTATAAGAGCAAAATTTAAAATCTTATTTTTGGACCTTCGTCCCTACATTACATTGGGCTTTCTCCAGATTTCTTGCATTAACAGTATGTTGGATGGAAACAAACAAAAAAGAAAAAAAAAACAGGAACAGAGATTCCCTTTTGTCCTTTGCTTCTCCTGCACTGCACTGATATACTGTGCAATTGTGAGAACATAAGTCCCATATGTATGAGCAGTATCTGAGCAAACAAGGAGTAACACAAAGAAACACTACAGCACCCTTATACAAAGGCATTATTTAAAAAAGGGAAGCAGTGTATAATAGCAATAATCCACCCTGTGTGTGGGTATATCAGCATTTACCCACGGCTGTCTTTGTTTAATCACTCAGGCTTCACCCTCATGATTAAATCACATCATCCACGGGTAAATCCTGATATACCCATGTACAGACATGGATTATTGTGAGATTAAACCCTAGATAACTTATTTCCTGTCAACTTTGAAAGAAATAAATCAAATACTTAAATACTTTCCTGACAAATCAACATTTAAAAAGGTATCACTCTTAAGGTATCACTCTTTTAATATTATTATGCAGTGCAAGATGTTAAATCTTGTGTGTCAGACTTACAATTGCTAGTTAACCAGGAGCCAAACCTAGAAGCTTCTGATTAATGCCAGTTTAGTCTTGTACTTAGCCATTACTGTAAATATAAAATACTGTGTATTCTTTACAGCTTATCTTTGTTTATCTATTTAGATTTTAGCTGTAGCCAAAAAAACGAAAGCACAAACATTAAAAAAAAAAAAACTCTTTCATATTAAGTTATATCTCATTTGGAAAAGAAATATTGCCAGTTTTAGTGTGTGTGTGTGTGTGTGTGTGTGTGTGTGTGTGTGTGTGTGTGTGTGTGTGTGTGTGTGTGTGTGTGTGTCTGTAACTCCTAGAGTGATCCAAGAGACAGCCACCATTATCTGCAGAGTTTGCAAGGCTGTTACAAGGGCAAAGTAAAAAGATACTAAGTCTTTGTTCTGTATTACACAGATACACACACTCACACCTACGGACAAGTTTGAATCCTCAGTCCAGCTCCTGCGGAGGAAACAGGGGCACCCAAAGAAAACCCACACAAATACAGGGAAGTCATGCAGACTCCACACAGAAGGCACCGAACTAAGAACCAAAATGGAGAACATCTTGCTGTGAGGTGGCAACACTATTCATTGCACCCCTATATCACCAGGGCTTTGCTTAACCATAGCTAAAAATAGTTTCAAAATACGGACATATATTTTCCTTAGCCCTTTTAACACTTAACAATTAACTTGTCTGTTGTATTAACCAGAATGTTTATATTTATAATCAATATCAATGTCTATTTTATTTATTTATTTATAATGTGTTAGCCAAGTAGGTGAGCTAGTGTACTGACCCTTTCCAGCCATGACCCAAGCTCATGGACAAGCACTGGGAAGAGGAGATAATATATAGAAGAGATACACTACATTACAGTGCAGTATACAGAAATATAAAAGAATGTTTTCAATATGTGAAACAGGTATAATCAGGTCTAATGCACTGAAGGCTCCATATATATGTGCGTGTATATACACACACACACACACACACACACACACACACACACACACACACACACACATATATATACAGATAGATAGCTATAGATATAGATGTATATTTACAAATGCATTTGCACACAACATACTAGAGATTAATCACATTTATTTATTTCCTTTATCTTTTGTTGACCAAGTTATTCTCATTAGAATAGTGGTTTCTTTCACGGGGAGACCACAGAGGTGGTATTTATACTACTACTATGAGACATTTGACAAGGGCATCAGGGAACTTCCTGTGGTCATAGGAGTACAAGAAGTGATGCACGCTCAGGAACTGCTAGGTGATGCTTGAGGGCTGCTACTGCAGTTCCTGGAATCCTATGATGGAGGAGAGTGCAGCAGAGCTGGAGAAAGGAGTAGGAGAAAACTTACTGAAGAAAGGAGAAGGGGATGAAATAACTCTTACAGAACTGGAAAATGGAGGACTGGCTACACAAGTGTTGATAAATATGATGAACAAGGCAAAGCCAGAGGAAGGAGAAGAAGTTAGATGGATTGGCATAGTAAAGAGAGTATTACAGGAAGAAGATACTGAGAGATTAGAAACACAAACAACTGCTGGTGAATAGAAAACAATAGAAGTATTATCAGCTGCTGGATTCACTAGTTTTCAGGGTTTGGCTCTGGAAAAGGGTATTTTGTTAAAAGAAAGAAGAACTTACACAGCTGCAGCAAGATATGGAAGAATGGAACAAAAAACTGAGAAGAGACAAACAGTTGCACTTTCTCAACAGTCATGGAGAGGACAACCAGTAATAAGAATACAAAGTAAATGTGATGGTAATTTTAACAGGTATGACATTATGGATAGTATTATTCTGCCAGTAGGATTTAACCTTAAAGACATAAGAGCATTAATTAATTTGGGAGCTGACAATTTTGTGAAGTGACATTTGAAAGCTTTAGTTTTCTGGAAAAATTTGTGACTGAGACTAAAAAAAGAAATGCAGTAGTGCCATGGAAAGACTTTGGGACTATAACCAAAAAAGAAAATAAATCTGCAATCTAGGACTTCAGATATGGATGCATATCAGTTAAAATTGTTTTTTTTCTTTTCATTATATAGTAAAATACATGAAATTAAAAACATATATGGTGAAAGAAATGTATGGACTGGGGGCTGGGAGGTGTGGATACATACATACATGCATACAAATATTTCAAGCATGGGCATTAATGCCCTTTTAGCTTGCCAATGAATCAAAACACTTGTTCCCATAATAAGCATCCAAGCTGTTCTTAAAAATATCTAAACTAGTATTTGCTTTAATGTGATTTGGTAGTTTGTTCCATGCATCAGCTACTCCATCAGAGAACCAATTAGTGCACTTCTCATTCCTACAGAATCTTCTACAGAGGTTGTCTGATGATTATCTAGTACTTTTTGATAACCCCAAGCATTTCCAGAGGTAGTTGTCTCTAAGTGCCCTGGATACCTGAATAAGATCTCCTCTTAGATATCTGTAAGAGATACTGTACAAGTTCAGATATTTTAGTCTTTCATAATTACTTAAATTTTCACATCCATGGATGCCCTTGGTATATTTACATCACCGAACACTTAAAAAAGAGAATGGTGATTGATCGAACTTATGTAAGCAAAAGCTTACAATCTTGAACTGTCAGAACAGCGATTTTTTTCCTAGGGAAAAAAATCGCTGATCCAAAACACATACACACAACACAAGCACACAAAACAAACAGCAATCCACACACATACACCTAAAATCTGACACCTAAACCTACACTAAATTATACACACACCACTAACTATCCACTTACCTTAACCCAAACCCTAACCCTAAGATCCATCACTATCACACACTCACCTCGCCCGCTCCCTAACCCTAACTCACCTAACCTGCCCTAACCCTCACGTCCACGCAATCGCACGCATACCTAACCCGCACCCTAACCCTAACTCACCTAACCTGCCCTAACACTCACATCCACACAATCGCACACTTACCAGAACCCGACCTGTAACTTTCCACCACAGCACTGAAAATACCGAAGCAACAGAAACAGACAACCAAATTATTTCCCTAGGAAACAATTCGGGTTTCTGTTGCTTCAATATTTTAAGCTTTCGCTTACATAAGTTTGATCAATCACCATTTGCTTTTCTAAGCATTTGGTGATCTAATATAGACCCATATATTTCTGCTGTACTCTTTCCTGTTTACTCATACTTATTTTCTTATAGGGTTTCCATATTGTTATTCTATACTCAGGTTTGGGTCTAATGTAACTAATAAACAATGAATTCAGTATTTTTGATTTCCTAAATTATATAAATCTTTTTATACAACCTCAACTTCTATAACTATCATTAACCAATTGGTTGGTATGATTACATAAACTCATAGCTGGATCTACCCATATATCCAGGTCATTAAATGAATCTACTTTTTCATTCACTGTATGCTATATCAAATATTCACCTTTCAGTTTATGTCTCCTGAATCTCATATGCTTAGTTTTTGATGTATTTACCAGCATATTATTCTCCTGTGCCAAAACAGTCAATTTAGTCAAGTTATTTTGCAGACATGCCTTATCAGTAACAGGTAATCAGTTTGCCCAATTTCAGGTCATCTGCATATAGACTGTAGAACACCTCAGATGAAAAAGTTAGGTTTGAAAGATACAGTCTAAACAAGTAAGGGCCTAGGACAGAGCCCCGTGGGACACCCGGACTGTAACCAAGGATTTCACCTGTCCAGTTGCTGTATGATACTTGCCATGTCATATTTGTAAGCTATGCAGCTATCCATCTTATCAAGGGTACATCAATACCTAGTTGTTCTAATTTATTGATCAGTGTTTTGTGCATGACCCTGTCAAATGCTGAAGTTAAATCATTCATAGCTGTTGCTATATTGTTATAGAACATCATGTTACAGGTGTTAATAGACTTATTTTCAACATATACATGCTGATATATGGTTTCAAGTCCCAGCAATGGATGTTAAGGATGGGAAAATTCACTATATATAAAATGTAATAATTGTGAATTGTAAAAGATGATTTGATAGGTACTGTGGTCAACCCAAAGCATGTTATTTCTCTGGAGATGAAGATCATTTAGTAAAAGACTTTAACAAATGAAGGTGTGGCCAATGAGGAGAGAGGAGGCAGACATAAAAAAAAAAAAAAAAAAGTAAGCCTTTTTGTAGAAAATGAAAAACACTTGGGCACTTCCAGTTTAACTGTCTCATATTAGAAAAGAAAATAGTATATGAAGTAGAAAGTTCAGAAAAAAGACGAACAGTAGAAAATATTATTACAGAAGATGTTGAAAGAGAAAGAGGTATAGGGGAGGGGAATACTAACGAAGAGTTAAACAATGAAGTGGTGCTTACAGAAGAAATAGTTCAAAGTAAGCTTACTAATGCACACAAAGAAAACAGATTTGCAATTTAAAAGTAAAAAGAAAGAAGATGGAGAAATTGGAACAGGAGAAGAACATGAACAAGACAGAGAAAAATCAATTAGTGGGAGACTTAGGAGAAGGAAAAGAAAAATAAAATCTGGAAGTCGAACACTTAAAAAAGGAAGTTGATGATGTTTGGTTGGTAGAAAGTTAAATATTTTCTGAAATAGGAATTCTTATAAAAAATGAAGAAATAAGAATTTTAGATGTAACAATAGTGACACCAGGGAGGGTAATGATATATGATATGAAAATGAGACAAAAATACATAAGATTAATAGTGATTTATGCATATACTAATATGACAGAAAGAAAACATTTATTTGAAGAAATCAAAAAAATGTGTTAGTAAATATGCCAGTAGTGATGGTAGGAGTACTTAACTGTAACCTGATGAAAGAAAAGGGAAAATAATACAGGGTATTAAGATGTTAAGGGATTTTATAAAATGTGGGGATTTAAAAGTAGAAAAGAATAGAGAATTTATTCCAAAGACATTAAAGAAATAATGGGTGCACAGATGTCAGAGTTTTCTGGGCTAGAATAGGGTAAGACAGTGAAATCACAGACCCTAAAAAGGAGGAAGAAATGATAAGAGAGAAAGAAATATTATGGAAAGATCATATGACAATGAGACCATTTTATAAAAATTGAACACAGCTGTGGGTAATATATAAACTGAAGTATAAAAATATATTGGAAAAAAAGAATAAAAAAAGAAATACAATGAAATATAAAGACATGTATATGTTATTATGAGAAAGAAATAGAAAAAAATTAAGTTATAAAATAATGGAAATAGAAAATCATGTATGAAAAGAATAGAGAAAAAATAAAAATGATGTTACATAGGCAAAGATTTTTTTTCTAAAAAGAAAGAAAGAGGAGGTTTCCCCATATTTAGGAAAACAAATAAATATGACAGAAAAAAGGATGGCTGTTATCTTACATGGCAAAGAAGATATAAAATGCAAACAAGAAGATATTATGGAGGTGGTATAACATTTTGTAGAGTAATTGCATGAAAAAGAATAAATGAGTGGGCAAGAAGTATGGAAAGTAAAAAATATCTGAAAAACCAATGATTTTTTTAGAGAATGATATAACAATATACGGAAATGAATAAAGGCAAAAGACATTTAAAAAATATATATATATTAAATGAGTGGGTGAAGAAAAGTATAATGGAAGAAAACGTGGTGGAATGATAAAATGTATATGGAAAAGGGAAGAAAGAATAGATAAAAAAATAGAGGCCCATAGCACTAGGGAATCCTGACTATAAAATATTTATGAAATATTACTAAAACAATGGGGAAAGTATAGGATGTAGAAGTAGAAGAAGGGATTTATGGTATAAGCGGAAGACAGGTGAAAAATGTTAATTATAGTGAAAGAGATAGTAGAGATGATACTGAAAGAAGATAAAAAAGTAAGACTGATAGGATGTAACATAGTTAAAGCATTTAATAAATGAAGCAATGAGGCTGATTTTGGAAGCATATGACATAGCAGAAAAAAATGACTGTAATAAAGAAATATTATGAAAATTCATGGACATATGATAACTGGATGAATGGGAAAAATAAATATTAAAAGAGGAGTAAAACACGGATGTCCAATGAGCATATGCTTATTTTGTATTAGTAATGAATGCAATAGTACAGAAACGTGCATGAAATGAAGGAGGCAAGATGTGAAATGGAAAGAAATGTTTTAACAATTTGTATAACATATATAGATAATTTAGCTTTAATAACAAAAAAACAAGGGATGGATAAGTTATGTTATAATAAGGAGGACATTATAATAAGAATTAAAAGCTGTTAAAAAAGCTGGCATGCAGTTAACCAAAATGAAGTGTAAGAGATTTGATAAGATAAAAATAAATGTAATTTTTTTCACAACAAAGAAAGTAAACATCATGGGAATGAAGTTTGGTGAGAATGGAAGCGTGATAAGTCAATGGAGATAGATATTGGAACAAATAAAATAATTGTTAGCTTGGTGGAAAAGTTTTTACTTATTTCAGAAATTAGCATATTTGTGGGGAATACATATTTTCCCACTTAAATGGAAAAGAGTTATTAGAGATTTTTTAGCTTCATTTGGGACTCAAGGCTGAACTCAGTATTAAAAGAGATAATTTTATAATAAAACAGAAGAAAGAGGTTTGAATTAAAAAATAGTGGTTCAGTTAGCATCTATATATTTTTTTGGATGATGAGAAAGGTAAAAGACAATAAAAAATGATAGGTAAGATGCCTTATGAAAAATATAAAAATGTATGGGAAGAAAGAAAAGTGAAAAAAAGGTAAAGGATAGAAGCAAAAGAATATGACAAAAATGAAATTATGGACGTTGAAAGCAAGTGACATCTATGGGAAAAAAACAAACAATGACATAGTATGATTTGAGAAAAACAATTGGTGTTCTCATGGAAGGAATTAAAAGAAGATGAAAAAAGGCAATAAAAGACAGACAAAAAAGGTTTTGAAATTTTTTATGAATCAGGGGACGTTTTTTCTGGAGAAATGTATTAGACAAGTTATCACTGAAAGGGAATGCAAAATATAACCTGATGGAGGCAAGAAAATATGTTGAGTGTAGTGAAGGAGAAACAATAAAACATTGCACATTTGGATTTCAAAAAGAATAAAAACAATTTGGAGAAAAGTTTTAAAATTAATGCATATGAGAAGAGATTAAATGTATAAATACGAATATGATGTTTGTAATGAAAGTATGATTAAGTAAAAAACCGTGATCTTGATAAATGGGAGAAACTAATGTTTGCAACAATATGGGTGCTGTGGAAAAAACATGTGAGAATTTGTTGTATAACAAAAAAATAATATAGGGTGTTGCATCAACTGAAATAAAATGGTTGTGGAAGAAAGGGTGAGGAAGGTTAGAAGATAAATATAAAAGAAAAAATACTAAAAGAAATAAAGCTATTTAGTTAAGATCTTTTGCGTTGTTAACTTTTAAGTAATTTTAAATATAAATGTAAAAAAACGAGTGTGTAAGTAGTTGAATTATTTGTATATGATAAACATGATTGTACTTGTTAATAAAGTACCTCTACTTATTTTGATTGGTGTAGTGTGATTTATTTATGTTCACCTGAGCTACCAACAACTCAGACAGGACCCAGTATAACATCTCATCCAATATTTGCAATAGTATTACAAATGTATTAGCAAAACTCCTTATGTTAGTACTTACACATGAGTTGTTTGTTAAGGTAAAAACTACTTGTTACATAAATCACAGCGACATGTCAATATTATAGGTGGATGTTTTATTCTGCTGTTTTACTCAGAATCCAGAAATTATTTACAAGCATACTCCTGTTGAAGGTGCTCAGTGTGTTCTGTACTCTAATTTCATTGGAAAAGTTGATTCACCTGATTACACTAAGTTTGCAGAAAGCTGTCTTACCTAGAGTTAACTTGAACCATGGTATTGCTTATGCTGTGCCATTATCTTATCTAGCTCTATGTAATTGCTCTATGTAATGTAGATTTTAGGGGGAACAATGCCCAAGCATAAGTAAGAATGCTTAGCACCAACAAAGCCCCACTCTACATAGGTAACAATGTGTAGGGGTTCAACAGGTTACAGTGGTATGTTCTACTGTTTGCAGTACTAATGCACCTACAATATCAAATTCACAACTGATGACACTTTTAACTAACTTTCATCCTAGGTGCCATATGTATGATAGAAAGTCTTACAAAATATCAGCATATTACAATTATGTAAACCATTTATCAGTCATTTGCTTTTCTGAGACACATGAACAGACTATAAGAATAGCATATAAATCTTGTTATTCAATATTCTCAAAGCCAGTTTCACTTTCTGTGGATATGCTATAAATAATTTCAAAAATGATTTTCATTTTCTATTTGTTCCTTAAATGCACATGAAAATAATGTCCCTTCTTTTCATTGTAGTTCCTCAAAACAAAACTTTAAAACCCATCATCTCTTGCAGTAAATCACAGGTTTATAGGTTAGTACTAGACTAACCTAACTGCCCTTGCAAGTCATTGTAAACCTAGTAAATCATTGTAAGCCTAGACAATTATCCTTTGTAAGATTCAAACCCTGCACCTTGTGTTTGTAAGGCAAACATCTTAAACATTAGGCCACCCTCCCAAAAAATGCTTATTTCATGACAATGAGTGCGTCTGTGTGTTGGGCTGGGAGGGTGCAGATTATTTTATGTCTAGTGTAACTTGTCCCTTAGAAAATCATATGCTGTATTGCACTGTGGAACAATATTGTAGAATAAACCATACCTATTGTTTATATTTACAAGATTCAGAATAAACATACATTTGTGTGTAAAGATATACAATTTCCTGATGGCACTTCTTAATGAAAACTGTAAATAATGTAGTGATTTAAACTGTAAATCCCCATCTCTCAAGAGAAGTTATAAACTGATCACTAAAAAACATTCTTAAATAAAATCTTATAGAATGGCAACATGTCTGTGGCACATTCCATTCTTAAATTCCCTTTGGCAACCAGCCTACACATTGTAATTATTTGAAAACAGCATCTGGTCTATGTTTTCTATATATATATATATATATATATATATATATATATATATATATATATATGATTCAGTGTAAGTAATATCACTTTTAAAGCCATTATTATCCCCAGAAGATTTACTTTGTAATTTATCAGGACAATTCTCTGTAAATAAATTTGTTGTTAATCATTGCCTAGATATATTCGTTATCACTTCTTCTATCATTTTGACAGATTCATTTGTTTTCTCCATTTAGCAGAGCAGACAACTTGGCAGCTGCAGCTGCATGATCTTATTCTTGTTGGTAATGCTGGCTTTACAATGACCATGTTGACTGCTTTGTCCAAACAGCATACACATGTTTTCAATATAAATTAACGTTCATTGTACAATAGTGACTATCTACTGGTCCTGCCTGATGAGTATGCAAGGTTCCCAGTAGTAGAGCTTATTAGTGCAAACTTACCTATGACTGTCACCCAGGAACTTAACAAATGGTCCTCAAATGTTGGAATACCAGAAACTCTCATATCAGACAGTTTCCATTTTGAACAATTCTGCATGAATTTGTGAACACATGGCATAAAAATGACCTCCACTATGGCCTCTGGTAAACAGGATGGTGAAAATATTGTCAGCACCAGGCAATATAAAAGGTGTGTCAGAAAAGCAACACTTTTTTTCTGATGGTCAGGGGTTAGAAGAGTATTGCAAAATCTTAAAAAACTCAGCAGGCCATAATTGCTTAAATCTACAGTTCCCTATAATCAGTTTTGAAAAACAAATTTTATATTTAATAATGTTCACTACTGAAATGTTGAAAGTAAAAATACATTGTAGTCAAAAAACTAAACATAATGTTGCACCATAATCTCTATTTGCCTATAATTTCAAACATCCTTTCTCTGACATCCGCCTTCATTGTTAAACTAAATAGCAGGAGGTGACAGCAGATAGTCAGGCTATTCCGTTTAAAGTCTCCTAAAACTTTTAATTTTCCATCATAGTTTTTTGTACTGTTTTACAGGGATGCAAGCCCCCCCCCCTGTGCACCCCCTCCCCCACAACTCCTGCAAATTATATATTCCAACTCCAAGATTGCACTACAGTTAGGAAAATGGTACATTTCATGATCCCCACTGTAGTGCGATCTGTTATCAGAATGTCGAGCTCACATTAGCGAATGCACACTGTCATTCGCTACTCTGGATTTGACATTTCAGGATCGGCTTTACGGGAACTGGGAAACATGCTTCGACCTTCCCATTTCCAAGTAAGTGCTGTTCCAGATTTTAATAGTAAACTTTTAATAAATGCACACATCCAGTCATATTTTGTTTAAAAAATAATAATAAATGCAATTAATTTATTAATTCAACAAAGCCGCTCTGTCTTTAAGTATGGAATTCAGAGACAGCATATCAAGCTTTGTGGACCCTCAGGTTTACCCCTGAGCCAATAAATGATAAATGGCAAATGGTATCATAGGACCAGGTCAAGAATATTATGTCCTCTAGCTGGCTTGTTAACTAACTTTTCCAGGGAATTTTTATTCATTAAAATTAAGAATCTTTGGGCATACCTGACTTTGGAGCTATAGGTGCTCCAGTTTATTGAGGGGTCATTGAAATCTGCAATTGTAAAGGCATTTTTTGGTAATAGAGAGTTCCTCAAGTGCATTTAGAAACCTTACATGGTCATCAGAGGGGTGTCCTGTAGCATGCTATAAGTTGATAGTTTTGTCTTGTCCATGAGTTTAATCTGTGGGTCTGTGGGGAGTCTGTCTGGAGATGATGTGGTCCTTGCAAAACCAGGATATATCACCAAAGTTTTCATCAGTCTGGCAGCATAGTTGACACAAAACCCAGATATGCAGGGAGTGCTGTCTTAATGCTGAAACCAATTCTCAGCAAGTACCAAAACATGCATATGCTCAGGTTGCAGGAGATAAAACAATTTGTTGCTAAGAGAAGAGCCACCTTGACATGGTCCAGTTTTGGGCTGGAAATGGCTGCATTAATATCTGCTACATTTGATGTACACTAGCCAAACTCTGCCTAAAATAACACCATTAGTGCAGCAAGGGCTATAGCTAGTAAATGAAAACCGTGGAATGATAGGAGCAGACCATCCCTTGTGAAATATTTTGGACCATCAATCACCTCATTCTACCTAGCACATACTGCCCCCCCAATGACACAGACTACTAGTGTAGTTGTTGAAGACAATCATCTTTTCTTTTCTTTTCTTTGCATATCTGTATTATTCTGGACAAAGGAAGAATTCCACTCAGGACCAGTGTCCTGCCTGCATTCAATACATGCACTGTGAATTCCAACATGCCTCTGTCCATGTCCCTCAAGGTGTGCACCTGTAGTCTTTCACACTTACATGGACTACCACTTGATCATAGTATTTGTCTAGTGAGGGGGCACTTTAGAGCGCTTATGATGTCATGGATCTTGACACCAGAAAAACAGCTAAATGTAGCACTTTCTTGGTCCAGTCTTGTGAGTGTGGAGTCAATGTGCCTGACAACAGCATCAACAGTTACTAAGACATTACTGTTTTTACTCATAGAATTTGAGGCATTAGATGGTTTATGGTCTATCTCCTGCTGACCTTTACTATATGTGAGCATGGTGCTGAATACGTGGCTTGATATCTGCTAAGACGTAGTCTTCTAAATCTTAAGAGGCTTCAGTGGTAACTTTTTTACAGTATCAGCACACTTCCATTTAATTTGGTTGCACTGAGATGTGGAAGGTAGTGTGTGACATTCAAAGGCTATCTTATTAGGTAAGAAAGATGCCTCCAGATTACATATATATTTGCATCTTCGCACGCTGAATTATCTGTGTTCTGTTGAAGTTCATTATTTGTGAGCTTGTGGAGTTCCTACACTGCTTGAGAGTACCCATGCTGAAAGGTTGGCAACAGAAGGGATACAAGCAGGTTACTTACCATTTTGGCCTGGTGGGTCTTGGGTTTAGTTTGGTCTAACTACTCAAGATATAATATTTGTAGTGTGGCAAGGCTAAGTGAAGACAGAAATTATTATGAGCAGCTAAGAGCAGTTTAACACAGACAAACACTTACACACATTCAATGTGAGAACAACACAGCTGATACAGCAACTAGTACAGCAAAAAGGAGTCCGTACTCAACTGGTAGCAATGCAATAACGTGAGGAGCTCAATGTGCAACAAGTAGTGGCACGGTGCAAATGTACTCGAGCTACAGGCAACACTGTAGCAATGAAATGCTCAACTGACAGTAGCCTCATGCAAACAGGAACAGCTTACAGCTATACTGAAATGCTCAACAAGCAAGGTTATCAGTGGCCAACTATCCAATGTGTCTGTCCAATCGCTCAAAGGGTGATCACTGAAAAGCATTTACCAGCTATTGTGGAGTGCCACCTAAAGCTACAGAACTCAGAGTGCCACGGTGCACAACCACTGCAGTAACAAAAAAAAGAAAATTGAAACAGCCAATAAGAATGCAACCTGCCACTAGGCCAGCAGAAATCTGGACTCCCAGAACAGCATCAATTTACACAAAATAATCATTAACAATGATTCAAGGTGGCCTACAAACACTGCCAAATGAAGTTGTGTCCAATTAGCAATATGCATTGAAATCAGCAAAAAGGAAAAATCTCTCAAATGTTAAATGGCAGCTTACATAATTAAAACATAATTCCCTAGTATTTGAATGGAATAAAGACATTGAGCCATGTAGATCAGAGTGTAACGTGTGTGTGCTATATCTTTAAGAAGCATGTGAGGCTGTGCAAGTACGTATAAATTCCAGACACATGGAATCCCTAGTGCCATTTTGTAGAAGCAGCCAGAGAGTGAGCATGTATGATCATAGTTGTTAGTTTGTATATAAGTTACTTAAGTCATAGTCAGTAAGCTTCTATAGTGATGTGTTTATTTAGAATAAAGCTGTTTAAACAGAACCCACAAAGACTTGTTTATTTGTGTACCAACACAAAAGCGACATAGTGTCAGAACTGGGATGTAATAGAGAAGAACATTCAGTGCCATGAGATGTAAAGATGACAGCGAAGATAAAACCGAGAGAAAAAGAGTACAAACATAACCAGAAAGAATCAAAGGTAATGAGAAATAATACAAATTAGTTACTCAATGCAAGAGAAGGCAAAAGGGGCATTACAAGGGCACAAATCACATTATCAGTCAAGCGCAAAGTACAAAGAAGTTTGTTAACTAAAGAAAATGTTTAAGATAAAAGTATTTGACAAGACAATTAACAGTAAAGCACAAAACAAGCATGTTTAAGACAGAACAAGTGATGTTAAGGTAGAACTGGGCATGTTCAGAATAAAACAAGCACAAGACATGTACATTGGGCATACAAAGGGCTTAAACGAGCAAAACTAATATAGTAAGAAATGAGAAAATGGCACAGTAAGCAAAAATAAAACAAGGCAACTGCTTGTGTTTAGGCAAGGTGCTGTGTTTAGGCATAACTATGACTTCCTATTGTATCAAGGGCATAACTAAAGTTATTTGAAGTATCTCAGAGTATGTAAAAGTGCTTACAGTGTGTGTGCTTATCACTGTGCATGTATTTCAAAGAGTTTATTGTGTGTAAAGTGCAACTATTTCATGCAATCCAGTCAAAGCATAGCTATTTTGAAAAGTTAAAAACCAAAGCAGATCAGGTACCTTAACCAAGAAACAGGTATCAGTCACAAAAAGGTACCAGTAGGAGGTGCCGAAATAATCACCGTGCAAAGGTATAGCAGCCACAAACAGTTTTATTGCATAAATGCCAACCAAAATCAACAGCGTTTTCATCCACTGACTTCTTCAGATGTAAAAACAAATTCATCAGTTAAGGCAGCTTATATACCCTCTCCTAAGTATTTAATTGAATCATTTATTAACATATTTAATCAATTCCATATAACTTCCCCCTTAAAACGCCATAATGACCATACTTATACTAATATAAAAGCCATGCATATTTAAAATACTTTTTTGAAAAGCAAATGAGAAACTTAAACACATCACTGCTCTTGTTCAAGTAAATAACCCTTTCTAATAAATAGCTATAATAATCTAAAACATAGATATTTGCTAAAAAAATGTATATATGTATTTGTGAAATACATTAGAAAGTATTTTGAAAAGTTCTTACGCTGGATGTGTCTATTTCTAAAGTGCCGCCATTACAGAGTGCTTCCTGTTCTGTAAAGAGTTGCCTAGCAAGGTACCACCATTTCGAAAGCTATTGAATTTTGGGCAATAGAAGTTTGATTTATTTACATTGTACAGTTGCTTGATATATTTCTTGCATTGATAAAAAGTGTTTATTACAAAATATTACAAGCGTATTACAGTGCTTATGAATTACTCAGTTGCATCGTAAAGTTCTTGAATGTTTCTTGAAGTGATGACTTTAACAAGTGATGGAGCATGACTGAAGCATTCCTGCCTTTATTGATAAGAAATTTCAAGCAATTACCTTAGCATTTCTGCCTTTACAAATTCCGAAAGTATAGCTAGTGGTGATAGATGACTAGCATTTCTGCCTTTACCAATTAAAGATTCTGTAAAACAAGGAAAAGTCCAAGAAATTATTCTGCAAAACTCCATAAAGCATCAAAAAGTTGGAAAAGGCTATTTTACAAAGTTCCATAAAGCATTGAAAACCCAAGAAAGTTATTTTGTAAAACACAGTAAATCAAGACATCTGAAGTTATTTCGCAAAGTACAATAAAGCATCGAGAAGCCCAAAAAGTTATTTAGCAAAGTCCAATTCTTTGAAAGTACTACACGTTTGTTCATTCGCATAATTCCAATAAGCTCAATGAGAGAAAGTATAAGTTCAGAGCACAAAAACATTAAGCAAGTTATGTTTATGCCAGTTACCTATGCATGTGTGTGTGTGTGTGTGTGTGTGTGTGTGTGTGTGTGTGTGTGTGTGTGTGTGTGTGTGTGCTCATGCTTATTTGCAAGATCCTTCTTTGGTATATATTAATATGGCAGATGGATTTCGAAAACCCCAACCACTTGTGTTTGATCAGAATATTGCAGAGAACTGGAGGATATTTGACAAAGAGTATGATGTTTTCATACAAGCAGGTTATGCAGATAGAGATGCATGTGCCAGGGCATTTATTTTGTTAAACCTAGCAGGATCTGAGGCCATAGAAAGAGAGCATTCATTTATGTATGCACCAGCAGTGTATGAAGGTGAAGGTGCAGGCCGCCATATTGTTGTGCAAGCTGAATCAAGAGAAGGCCCTGAATGCTTGAAGCATAAGTTCAGAGAAATGTGCGACCCCCAGACGAAAGTTACATTAGAGAGGGATTTGTTTTACACAAGAGATCAGAAACCAGGGGAAACATTTGCACCTTATATAACTGACTTAAGAAACAGAGCTAAAACGTGTCGGTTTGGTGATTTAAAAGATGAGCTGATAAAGGACAGATGTGTGTAGTATGTGTGCGGTATTAATAGTGCTGCATTGAGGAAGGTTTTGCTTCGTGATAGTCATTTAACATTAATCAAAGCAATAGAGGTTTCTCAGATCCATGAGGTGACAGAAAGACATACAAATTTGCTTGTAAGTGACAACAGCATGGTTTCAATGAGCTCCAGAGCGAACGTAGATAGTATGCAACATGTGGCAAACAGAAACAGGCCTAAGCACGAAGTAGTCACATGGTTTTCAATAGCTTTCCATAAAGTTCTAGAAAAAGTACAAGCTCCACCTCCAGCTCAGTGCAACACAAATGTGATTCAGCAAAACTCAAATCAAACTTTATTGTTAACTGTCGCAATTGTGGTGCAAATCATGAGTCTAAAAGAGAAAAGTGTTTAGCATATGGTCAGCAATGTCACAAGTGTAAAAAATTGAACCATTTCCAAAAGTTTTGCAAATCAAATAAGCCTCACACAGTTGTAAAGAAAGGTCGCACAAAAAAGCAAGTTGATCAAGTAGAGCCAAAACTGTCAGCTTTCTGTGCAGATGGTGTATCAGTGCTTGAAGAAAGAGTTGATGCAGTAAACTTATTAACAAGGAGTGAAGTGTTTTCTGTGGTTTGGATTAATGAAAAATCTACAGAGCTCAAAGTAGATACTGGGTCAAAGTGTAATGTTATATCTGCAGACTCATTTGCAAAAGTGAAAATCAACGAATAACTCAATGTAACCAGCAGTGCAGGACTTGTTGCTTATGGAGGTGAAGAAATTCAAACCAAAGGTTCAGTAATACTTTCATGCTATTTGTCCAACAACAGTTATAACTTGCTATTCTACATAGTCCAATGACCAGCACAGTCTTCACTGGGTCTCAAAGATAGTTTGAGAATGAATCTGCTTACTTTTACTAAAGAAGTTCATCATGTGAGTGGAGTTCCGTGTTCCAAATTTTCCGAAGCCATTTTCTCACAGTAATGTTTTTGATGAAAATTGGGCAAACTTCCAGTTGTGCATTCCATGAAGTTAGACCCTGAGATCACCCCAGTAGACAGACCAACAAGAAGAGTTCCAATAGCATTGCAAAATAAAGTTAAAGCTCAGTTGGATAAGATGGTGTAGCAAGGTGTGATTTGTCCAGTCACAGAACCAACAGAATGAGTGTTGTCCATGGTAGCTGCTCACAAAAAAGGCTCAGACGAAATCAGAATTTGCATTGATCCTACAGATTTGAACAAAGCATTAAAAAGGCCATACCATCCAATGCGCACAGTTGAAGAAGTTGCAGCATTAATACCGAATGCCACTGTATTTTCTGTTTTGGATGCAAAGAGTTAATTTTGGCAAGTGATGCTTGACTGCAAATCCTCATTTCTAACTACTTTTGGTACTCCATTTGGCAGATAAAGATACCTTAGGATGCCATTTGGAATAAATTCTGCAAGTGAAGTCTTTCAGAGTGCAATGGAACAAATTTTTTCAGGTTACCCTTGTGCCATAATAGTAAACGATTTATTAGGTGGAGGCAATGATGAAGGAGAGCATGACAGAAACCTCAAGAAAGTTCTCGACAGAGCACATGAAGTAAACATAAAGCTCAATCCTCTGAAGTGTAAATTCAGACTTCCAGAAGTCATGTACATAGGTCATTTGTTTACAAATACAGGCTTGATACCTGACCTGACCAAACAAACAGCTGAATAATCCCAAGGAAACATACTGATAAATGGTATGCACGGAATCCTCAATAAGTGTATGCTCACCTTATTGTGACAAATGGAAGAGTCCTTCTTCCTAATTTTATAAATATGTTCATAAATGCATTTATTTAAACTCCTCTCTGTCTTTCCCATGTAGAAACAGTGGCATTGATTACATGTGGCTAAATATACAACCATTTTGGAGTTGCAATTACCCTTTAAACTCTTTATTTTAGTTCTCATAATATTTTGTAGTTTAATTTCCTTATTTTTGGCGCCAAAAAATTTATTTAAGGCATTTTTCTTTTGCAATACAGTGTTCTGAAGAAGCCCGATATTCGGGTGAAAGCACTTAACCACTGCTTCTCATTATTATGGATTATTGAAATCTTTGGTTTTACTAGATTTCGTTGGATGTATTTTCTACATTCATCTTGTTTTGGGCATTAAAGTGTTGGATTTTTATAAACGAATGAAGCATGATCTTCCATTTGTCACAATAAGGTGACCGTACACTTATTGGGGATTCCTTGCATACCATTTATCTGACCAAACAAACAGCTATTCTGGCGATGGCAGCACCAGATAATATGCAAAGTTTGCAGCATTTTCTGGGCATGGTCAACTATTTAGGCAAATTTATACCAGACTTCAGTGAGTTAACAGCACCTTTGAGAGAGCTAACATGCAAAAACATTGTATGGTCATGGTTGGATCATCATCAGAAGGCATTTGATGACCTTAAGCAGAAAACTGTCACCCCACCTATGTTAAGATACTATGATGTGAATAAAACAGTTGTTCTTTACTGTGGTGCTTCAAAATTTGGTCTTGGCACAGTTATTCTTCAAGAGGACAGACTAGTAGCCTATGCATCTAGGACACTAACTCAAACTGAGATGCATTATGCTCAATTTGAGAAAGAGCTTTTGGCAATAGTATTCACATGTTCCAAGTTTCATGATTATATTTATGGTTGAGCTAGTCATATTGAAACTGATCATCAGCCTCTAGTTACTATTCTAAAGAAACCTATGCATTCTGCTCCAGAGATATTACAAAGACTGATGCTCAAGTTGCAAAACTACAATTTCAAAATGGTCTACCATGTGGCTGATACCTTATCCAGACTGCATAGAAGTACAACAGAACAGCTTGATGCAGAGAATTTAGACTTTGATGTAATGTCAGTGCGTAATTTTTCTACCACTAGACTTGATGAGTGCTGAGATCAGACAGACTACAACTGATGCAATTTCACAAAAGCTTAATCACTACATCAGTGTTGGAAGGCCATCAAAGCAATCTAGTGTATCACCTGAGGTGCAAGCATATTTTCCTTACAGAGATGAATTGTTAATGGAAGATGGCATTATTTTCAATGGTCCTAAGGCTGTTGTTCCTGCTTCCCTACAGCAAGAATATATTCAGATTTTGCATTGCTGCATTGTGGTCACCCAGGTTTATCATCCACTAAGAGAAGGGCAAGATAATTAGTATTGTGGCCTTCATTATTAAGAGACATTGATAGTGTTCTTTCTTCTTGTTCAGTATGTACTAGCACCAGCGTGCATTTACAAAGAGAGATGCTTCAGCTAGGTCCAATTCCAGAACTACCTCGGTCTGTAGTAACAACTGATATCTTTGAGTGGAACAATCAACACTAGTTAGTTTTGGTAGACTCTTATTCAAATTGGTTTGAGATTGATCTGCTACCGGTCTTAACTTCGACAGCTGTTATTACTAAGTTGAAACATCATTTCT